>NW_025322483.1:0-17568 GCF_019176455.1 Solea senegalensis
TTGAGAAACTGAAAAATGACAGAAAGTAGAAAATGTTCACATTTAAGAAGCTGAAAAATGACAGAAAGTATAAATATTCTCATTTGGGAAGCTGGAAAATGTCAGAAAGTAGAAAATGTTCACATTTAAGAAGCTGAAAAGCATCAGAAAGTAGAAAATGTTCACATTTAAGAAGCTGAAAAATGACAGAAAGTGAAAATGTTCACATTTAAGAAGTTGAAAAATGACAAAAAGTAGAAAATGTTCACTTTTAAGAAGCTGAAGAATAACAGAAAATAGAACATTTTCACATTTAATAAGCTGGAAAATGTCAGAGAGTAGAAAATGTTTACATTTGGAAAGCTGAAAATAACAGAAACTAGAAAATATTCACATTTAAGAAGCTGAAAAATGACAGAAGTGCAGAAAATGTTCATTTGGGAAGCTGAAAATGAAGAAATAGAAAATGTTTACATTTAAGAAGCTGAAAAGCATCAGAAAGTAGAAAATTTTCACATTTAAGAAGCTGAAATGTCAGAAAGAGAAAATGTCACATTTGAAACTGAAAAATGACAGAAAATGTTTACATTTAAGAAGCTGAAAAGCATCAGAAAGTATAACATGTTCACATTTGAGAAGTTGAAAAATCACAGAAACTTGAAAATATTCACATTTAAGAAACTGAAAAATGTCAGAAAGTATAACATGTTCACATTTGAGAAGCTGGAAATTGTCAGAAAGAAAGTAGAAAATGTTCACATATAAAAAGCTGAATAATGACAGAAAGTAGAAAATATTCACATATGAAAAGCTAAAAATGACAAAGTAGAAACTGTTCACATTTAAGAAGCTGAAAAATGACAGAAAACAGAAAATGTTCACAATTAATAAGTTGAAAATGACAGAAAGTAGAAAATGTTCAGATTTAAGAAGCTGAAAAATGAGAGAAAGTAGAACATGTTCACACAATTAAGAAGCTGAAAGACAGAAAGTAGAAAATGTTTACATTTATGTGAAGCTTAAAATGATAGAAAAGTAGAAAAATGTTCACATTTTAAGAAGCTGAAAAAATTGACACACAAAGTAGAAAAATGTTCACATTTAAGAAGCTGAAAAATGACACAAAAGCAGAAAAATGTTGCCATTTAAAAGCTGAAAATGATACAGAAAGTAGAAAATGATTTGAGATGCTGAAAATGTCGAAAGTAGAAAATGTTCACATTTAAGAAGAAAAGCATCAGAAAGTAGAAAATTTTCAGATTTAAGAAGCTGAAAAATGAGAGAAAGTAAAAAATGTTCACAATTAAGAAGCTGAAAAAAGACAGAAAGTAGAAAATGTTTACATTTATGAAGCTTAAAAATGATAGAAAGTAGAAAATGTTCACATTTAAGAAGCTGAAAAATGACACAAAGTAGAAAATGTTCACATTTAAGAAGCTGAAAAATGACACAAAGTAGAAAATGTTGACATTTAAAAAGCTGAAAATGACAGAAAGTAGAAAATGTTCAGATTTGAGATGCTGAAAATGTCAGAAAGTAGAAAATGTTCACATTTAAGAAGCTGAAAAGCATCAGAAAGTAGAAAATGTTCACATTTAAAAAGCTGGAAATGACAGAAAGTAGAAAATATTTACATTTAAGAAGCTGAACATGACAGAAAGTAGAAAATATTCAAATTTAAGAATCTGGAAAATTACAGAAAGTAGAAAATATTCACATATAAAAAGCTAAAAATGACAAAGTAGAAAATGTTCACATTTAAGAAGCTGAAAAATGACAGAAAACAGAAAATGTTCACAATTAATAAGGTGAAAATGACAGAAAGTAGAAAATGTTCAGATTTAAGAAGCTGAAAAATGAGAGGAAGTAGAAAATGTTCACAATTAAGAAGCTGAAAAAAGGCAGAAAGTAGAAAATGTTCACATTTAAGAAGCTGAAAAATGACACAAAGTAGAAAATGTTCACATTTTAGAAGCTGAAAAATGACACAAAGTAGAAATGTTGACATTTAAAAAGCTGAAAATGACAGAAAGTAGAAAATGTTCACATTTGAGAAGCTGAAAATGACAGAAAGTAGAAAATATTCAAATTTAAGAATCTGGAAAATTACAGAAAGTAGAAAATGTTCACATTTAAGAAGCTGAAAAGCGTCAGAAAGAAGAAAAATGTTCACATTTAAGAAGCTGGAAAATGTCAGAAAGAAGAAAATGTTCACATTTAAGAAGCTGAAAATTACAGAAAGTAGAAAATAATCACTTTTGAGAAGCTGGAAAATGTCAGAAAGTAGAAAATAATCACATTTGAGAAGCTGGAAAATGTCAGAAAGTTGAAAATGTTCACATTTGAGAAGCTGGAAAAAGACAGAAAGTTGAAAATCTTCACATTTAAGAAGCTTAAAAATGAAATAAAGTAGAAAATATTTACATTTAAGAAGTTGAAGAATTACAGAATGTAGAAAATAATCACATTTGAGGAGCTGGAAAATGTCAGAAAGTAGAAAATGTTCACATTTAAGAAGCTGAAAAATGACAGAAAGTAGAAAATGTTCACATTTAAGAAGCTGAAAAATGACAGAAAGTAGAAAATGTTTACATTTAATGAGATGAAAATGAGAGAAAGTAGAAAATGTTCACATTTAAGAAGCTGAAAATGTCAGAAAGTAGAAAATGTTCACATTTAAGAAGCTGAAAAAAGACAGAAAGTAGAAAATGTTTACATTTATGAAGCTTAAAAATGACAGAAAGTAGAAAATGTTTACATTTAAGAAGCTGAAAAGCATCTGAAAGTAAAAAATGTTCACATTTAATAAGGAGAAAAATGTCAGAAAGTAGAAAATGTTCACATTTAAGAAGCTGAAAAATGACAGAAAGTAGAAAATGTTCACATTTAAGAAGCTGAAAAGCATCAGAAAGTAGAAAATGTTCACATTTAAAAAGCTGGAAATGACAGAAAGTAGAAAATGTTTACATTTAAGAAGCTGAAAATGACAGAAACTAGAAAATATTCAAATTTAAGAATCTGGAAAATTACAGAAAGTAGAAAATGTTCACATTTAAGAAGCTGAAAAGCGTCAGAAAGTAGAAAATGTTCACATTTTGGAAGCTGAAAAATGACAAAGTAGAAAATGTTCACCTTTAAGAAGCTGAAAAGCGTCAGAAAGTAGAAAATGTTCACATTTGAGGAGCTGAAAAATGTCAGAAAGTAGAAAATGTTTACATTTATGAAGCTGAAAAATGACAGAAAGTAGAAAATGTTCACCTTTAAGAAGCTGAAAAGCGTCAGAAAGTAGAAAATGTTCACATTTGAGAAGCTG
Source organism: Solea senegalensis (assembly GCF_019176455.1). Classification (NCBI taxonomy): domain Eukaryota; kingdom Metazoa; phylum Chordata; class Actinopteri; order Pleuronectiformes; family Soleidae; genus Solea; species Solea senegalensis. The sequence continues at coordinate 3,293 of NW_025322483.1, forward strand.
AAAAATGTCAGAAAGTAGAAAATGTTTACATTTATGAAGCTTAAAAATGACAGAAAGTATAACATGTTCACATTTGAGAAGCTGAAAAATGACAGAAAGTAGAAAATGTTCACATTTAAGAAGCTGAAAAGCATCAGAAAGTAGAAAATGTTAACATTTAAGAAGCTGAAAAATGACAGAAAGTGAAAATGTTCACATTTAAGAAGTTGAAAAATGACAAAAAGTAGAAAATGTTCACATTTAAGAAGCTGAAGAATGACAGAAAATAGAACATTTACACATTTAATAAGCTGGAAAATGTCAGAGAGTAGAAAATGTTTACATTTGGGAAGCTGAAAATGACAGAAACTAGAAAATATTCACATTTAAGAAGCTGAAAAATGACAGAAGGCAGAAAATGTTCACATTTGGGAAGCTGAAAAATGACAGAAATTAGAAAATGTTTACATTTAAGAAGCTGAAAAGCATCAGAAAGTAGAAAATTTTCACATTTAAGAAGCTGAAAAATGTCAGAAAGTAGAAAATAGTCACATTTGAGTAACTGAAAAATGACAGAAAGTGGAAAATGTTCACATTTAAGAAGCTGAAAAATGTCAGAAAGAAAGTAGAAAATGTTCACACTGAAGCTGAAAAGGCCAGAAAATGTTCACATTTAAGAAGCTGAAAATGTCAGAAAGTTGAAAATATTCACATTTTACAGTTTGGAAAAAATGTCAGAAAAGTTGAAAAATATTCACATTTAAGAAGCTGAAAAATGTCAGAAAGTTGAAAATATTCACATTTAAGAAGCTGAAAAATGTCAGAAAGTTGAAAATATTCACATTTCAGAAGCTGGAAAATGACAAAGTAGAACATTGTCACATTTACGAAGCTGAATAGTGTCAGAAAGTAGAAAATATTCACATTTAAGAAGCTGAAAAATGTCAGAAAGTTGAAAATATTCACATTTAAGAAGCTGAAAAATGTCAGAAAGTTGAAAATATTCACATTTCAGAAGCTGGAAAATTACAACGTAGATTTAATGATTTAATTATTTCCGTCCCTCAGGTGTTGGACCTGGCGTCTCCAGGTGAGAGTGTGGACAGCGCTGCAGGCTGTAGGTTCACAGACTCCGCATGTTTGACGGCAGCGAGTCCGTCCTGTGGCGTCCACGCCTCCTGTGACGCTGAGTGGGGTTCCTTCAGCTGCAAGTGTCACCCGGGACACGAGGGACACAAGTGTGATAGAGGTGAGATGTCTGTTTGTCCAGCAGATGTTCCGTGTGTCAATTCAATTCAATTCAATTTTATTTGTATAGCGCGAAATCATAACATACATTATCTCAAGGCACTGTACATAGACAACATCAAGGAGAGCAGAGAAACACAACAGTTCACACAATGAGCAAACACTAGGCATCAGTGGAGAGAAAAAACTCCCTCTTAACAGAAGAAGAAATCTCTGACAGAACCAGGCTCAGAGATGTGCGGTCATCTGCCTCAACCGATTGGGGTGAAAGGAAAAATGGGGGACAGAGGAGAGGTGGGGGACAGAAAGGGGGGAGAGAAAGGACAAGAGGGAGATGAGGTACAGACAGAAGAGAGAGAGAGACCAGGAGCAGATACACAACAACTGTATCAAGTTATAAGTTTATACAGTCAATGATATCGACTTTTAATTATAGCACAATAATAATGGTGATGATATGTATGATATGGATAGCCTCGAAAACTGGATCTGGATCCTGCAACCTGCAAGATGAGAACACAGAGAGAGAGAGAGGGAAGGAAGGAAGGAAGGACACAAACTAGGGAACATGTGTCATGTTCAGATGTTTAAGAGCTGGATGTCTTCATATACCCCTCCCCCCACAGTCGTCCCTGAGTTCTCCTTCGACTCTGGCGGCGTGGTCCGTTACCAGCTCAGAGGAGGCGGCAGCTCCAGACGCACAGACGTGCAGCTGCTCCTCAGAACCAGATCCACGTCAGGGTCCCTGCTCTCCATCATGTCCCGGGACACCAACAAGTACATCGTCCTGGAGGTGAGTCCAAGCTCCGCCCATCTCCACTCGTCTACCTCTAAATGTGTTTTGACATTTTTGTGTCTCTCAGATCTTGGACGGTCTCCTCTCGGTCCGCGCCAACCTCGGCGACGGTGCCCGCACCCTGAGACTCCCCGGTCAGCGGATAGACATCGGACAGTGGGTCCTGGTCAGCCTCAGTCGTCACGGCAACCTGTTTACGCTGAGGCTGGAGCGGGGCGGAGGGTCGCGGGAGGTCCAGGCCCGGCTGGGGAGTCGGCGGGAGATCGCGGTCGACCCGGCGAGTGTGACGGTCGGCAACGGTCCAAACACCAGAGACGAGAGTGAAGAGTTTCAGGGTGAGATCTGGATCTGGATCTGGTCTTAAATGAAGAGTTCACAGAGTCACAGAGGCTCACTTTCAGTGAAAATATGATCACGTCTTTGTCTCACTGTGAGACAGAAACTGAAGTTTGTAAAGCACTCACTCTCACACACACACACACACACTTACTCTCTTACACCAAACCTCATAGAGAAAATCAGTGATTTTAACATCACACACACAGGAGTTGTTGATCCACTGCTGCCTCCATCACTAAAATTTGGCTTTCTAAATATTTAATATAGACTTACTTCAGTGACACAAAGTGACCACACAAGGCAGCAGAGGAGCAGCAGCTCCTGTGTCCCCGCAGCTAAAATCACTGAATTTCTCTATGAGGTTTGGTGTGGGAGAGTGCTACAGCACAGCCAGCAGAGTCGCCTCCTGGTGGCTACTGAACACTGTTGTCGCTACTGTCAGATCCAGGATCAGGGTTCTGGTTTTTGTGTGCAGGCTGCCTGAAGGACGTTCGTTTTAACGGTCAGGTTCTCCCTCTGGATGGGCGGAGTCAGGAGCTGGTGGTGGTGCAGGAGCGTGGCGGCGTCTCGTCGGGCTGCGTCAGCGATGCCTGCAGAGGCGATCCGTGCGTCCGTCCACTGCTGCGCTGTGTCGACCTGTGGCGGAAGCACCAGTGCAGGTGAAGCCACGCCCACACGCAGCAGCACAAGTGGTCACGAGTCATTGCTAACTTTGCTGAGTCATGCCGTCGTGTCCAGGTGTCCCGCGGGTCAGGTGACCGTGACCGATGAGTCGGGTCAGCAGCGGTGCGGACCCTCGCCGTGTGGACCCACTTCCTGTCGTAACGGTGGCGTTTGCCAGGCACTGTTGCCGGACAACTATCACTGCCGCTGCCAAGACGGGTTCAGCGGTCAGCGCTGCGAGCTGGGGCAGGTCAAAGGTCACCGTGTGGCTGCTCTGAGTCCCAGCTCCATCCTGGCCATCAGCATGTGTCTGCTCGTCTTCTTTGGTGAGAAACGACGACAACGTCACAACAACATTGACAAAACCTGCACTTCCTGTAAATAATACACCCACGTGTGTGTGTGTGCCTGTTTGTCTGTCTGTGTGTGTCTGTGTGTGTGTGTGTGTGCATGCAGCGGTGCTGGTGGCAGTGACCGTATGGAACCAGACAGGAAGTCGTAACAAGTTCCAGAAACAAGGAGTTTATCATCTTCCTGCAGAGAATCAGAGCTGGGAGGACGTGAGAGAGAACATCCTGAACTACAACGAGGAAGGAGGAGGAGAACGAGACCAGGTGAGAGGGTGAGAGGGTGAGAGGAAGAGAACAAGACCAGGTGAGAGGGTGAGAGGAGGAGAACAAGACCAGGTGAGAGGGTGAGAGGGTGAGAGGAGGTGAACTAGACCAGGTGACAGGGTGAGAGGGTGAGAGGAGGAGAACAAGACCAGGTGAGAGGGTGAGAGGAGGAGAACTAGACCAGGTGACAGGGTGAGAGGGTGAGAACAAGACCAGGTGAGAGGGTGAGAGGAGGAGAACAAGACCAGGTGAGAGGGTGAGAGGGTGAGAGGAAGAGAACAAGACCAGGTGAGAGGGGTGAGAGGGTGAGGAGGAGAACAAGACCAGGTGAGAGGGTGAGAGGAGAACAAGACCAGGTGAAAGGGTGAGAGGAAGAGAACAAGACCAGATGAGAGGGTGAGAGGGTGAGAGGAGGAGAACAAGACCAGGTGAGAGGGTGAGAGGAGGAGAAGACCAGGTGAGAGGGAGAGGGGTGACCAGGTGACAGGGTGAGGGTGAGAGGAGGAGAACAAGACCAGGTGAGAGGGTGAGAGGAGGAGAACTAGACCAGGTGACAGGGGTGAGAGGGTGAGAGGAAGAGAACAAGACCAGGTGAGAGGTACAAGACCAGGTGAGAGGGTGAGAGGAGAACAAGACCAGGTGAGAGGGGTGAGAGGGTGAGAGGAAGAGAACAAGACCAGTGAGAGGGTGAGAGGGTGAGGAGGAGAACAAGACCAGGTGAGAGGGTGAGAGGAGAACAAGACCAGGTGAGAGGGTGAGAGGAAGAGAACAAGACCAGAGAGGGTGAGAGGGTGAGAGGAGGAGAACAAGACCAGGGGTGGGTGAGAGGGTGAGAGGAGAGAGAGAGAAGACCAGGTGAGAGGGTGAGAGGGTGAGAGGAGGAGAACAAGACCAGGTGAGAGGGTGAGAGGAGGAGAGAACGAGACCAGGTGAGAGGGTGAGAGGAGGAGAACAAGACCAGGAGAGAGGAGAAAGACCAGGGTGAGAGGAGGAGAACAAGACCAGGTGAGAGGGGTGAGAGGAGGAGAAAGACCAGGGGTGAGAGGGTGAGAGAGGGTGAGAGAGGAGGAGAACAAGACCAGGGGTGAGAGGGTGAGAGGAGGAGAACAAGACCAGGTGAGAGGGTGAGAGGGAAGAGAACAAGACCAGGTGAGAGGGTGAGAGGAGGAGAACAAGACCAGGGTGAGGGGAGAGGGGTGAGGAGGGGTGAGAGGAGGAGAACAAGACCAGGTGAGAGGGTGAGAGGAGGAGAACGAGACCAGGTGAGAGGGGTGGTGAGAGGAGGAAAACAAGACCAGGTGAGAGGAGGAAAGAAAGACCAGGTGAGAGGGTGAGAGGAGGAGAACAAGACCAGGTGAGAGGGTGAGAGGAGGTGAACTAGACCAGGTGACAGTGTGAGAGGGTGAGAGGAGGAGAACAAGACCAGGTGAGAGGTGAGAGGAGGAGAACTAGACCAGGTGACAGGGTGAGAGGGGTGAGAGGAAGAGAACAAGACCAGGTGAGAGGGTGAGAGGAGGAGAACAAGACCAGGTGAGAGGGTGAGAGGGTGAGTGGAGGAGAACAAGACCAGGAGAGGGTGAGAGGAGAACAAGACCAGGTGAGAGGGGTGAGAGGAAGAGAACAAGACCAGATGAGAGGGTGAGAGGGTGAGAGGAGGAGAACAAGACCAGGTGAGAGGGTGAGAGGGTGAGAGGAAGAGAACAAGACCAGGTGAGAGGGTGAGTGGAGGAGAACAAGACCAGGTGAGAGGGTGAGAGGAGAACAAGACCAGGTGAGAGGGGTGAGGGGAAGAGAACAAGACCCAGATGAGAGGGGTGAGAGGGTGAGAGGAGGAGAACAAGACCAGGTGAGAGGGTGAGAGAGGAGGAGAACAAGACCAGGTGAGGGGGTGAGAGGAGAGAGACCAAGAGGGGTGAGGAGGAGAACAGACCAGGTGAGAGGCTGAGAGGAGGAAAACAAGACCAGGTGAGAGGAGGAAAGAAAGACCAGGTGAGAGGGTGAGAGGAGGAGAACAAGACCAGGTGAGAGGGTGAGAGGAGGTGAATCCAGACCAGGTGACAGTGTGAGAGGGTGAGAGGAGGAGAACAAGACCAGGTGAGAGGGTGAGAGGAGGAGAACTAGACCAGGTGACAGGGTGTGAGAGGGGTGAGAGGAAGAGAACAAGACCAGGTGAGAGGGTGAGAGGAGGAGAACAAGACCAGGTGAGAGGGGTGAGAGGGGAGGAGAACAAGACCAGGAGAGGGGTGAGAGGAGAACAAGACCAGGTGAGAGGGTGAGAGGAAGAGAACAAGACCAGATGAGAGGGGTGAGAGGGTGAGAGGAGGAGAACAAGACCAGGTGAGAGGGTGAGAGGAGGAGAACAAGACCAGGTGAGGGTGAGGGGGTGAGAGGAGGAGAACAAGACCAGGTGAGAGGGTGAGAGGAGGAGAACAAGACCAGGTGAGAGGGTGAGAGGAGGAAAACAAGACCAGGTGAGAGGAGGAAAGAAAGACCAGGTGAGGGTGAGAGGAGGGAGAACAGACCAGGTGACAGGGTGAGAGGGTGAGAACAAGACCAGGTGAGAGGGTGAGAGAGGAGAACAAGACCAGGTGAGAGGGTGAGAGAGTGAGAGGAGGAAAGAAAGACCAGGTGAGAGGGTGAGAGAGGAGAACAAGACCAGGTGAGAGGGTGAGAGGAAGAGAACAAGACCAGGTGGGAGGAGGAGTATAAGACCAGGTGAGAGGGTGAGAGGAGGAGAACAAGACCAGGTGAGAGGGTGAGAGGGTGAGTGGAGGAGAACAAGACCAGGTGAGAGGGTGAGAGGAGGAGAACAAGACCAGGTGAGAGGGTGAGAGGAAGAGGGTGAGAGAGGGTGAGAGGGTGAGGGAGAACAAGACCAGGTGAGAGGGTGAGAGGAGGAGAACAAGACCAGGTGAGAGGGTGAGAGGAAGAGAACAAGACCAGGTGAGAGGGTGAGAGAGGAGAGAACAAGACCAGGTGAGCTGTGGGTGAGAGGGTGAGAGGAGGAGAAGAAGACCAGGTGAGAGAGTGAGAGGAGGTGAACAAGACCAGGTGAGAGGGGTGAGAGGAGGAGAAGAAGACCAGGTGAGAGGGTGAGAGGAGGAGAAGAAGACCAGGTGAGAGGGTGAGAGGAGGAGAAGAAGACAAGGTGAGAGAGTGAGAGGAGGTGAACAAGACCAGGTGAGAGGTTAAATGTGTCTTATAATATGTGTATATGTGCAGAGGCTGATCCACACGTACGTCTGTATTTGAACGCGTGTTTTTAGATCTATAAACAAATTAAAAAACATTTGTAACTTGTATATTGATTTTTACAAATTCAGATGTGTATTTGTAAATAATACGACATTTGTAAAACTGAAAATTGCATTTGTGGATCAACAGCTCACACATTCATCTCCATCCCTACTTTTCCCTCCAGAAGGGTTATGACATCGCAGAGCTGCAGCGTCCCCTGTGTTCCAGTGTGTCACAGTTGTCGTCCTGCACCACGGCGCCCGGCTCTCAGGAGGAAGTTCATGTGTGCGGCTCCTCCTGCAGCTCTGGCGCCGCCTACCTCAGCACGCACCGCCCCCGTCAGCCACACAGCAGCAACGACACCACCTGCAGGCGTCAAGCAGGCGCGCGTTCACACGGCGACTTTAAGAGCTACGTGGAGCGAATCATCTGGGATGCCGACCGCGATGGCGAGGCGTCGCCGCCCGACACCTGCCACGTGTGGAGTGTGGAGGGTCAGGGGTCGGCAGCGGGAAGTCTCAGCTCGCTGGGGTCGGACATTTCTCGCGGACGCGTTGGCGTAGAAGACGTCGCAGAGTTTGTTTACGACAGATTATCGCGATGGGGCCCGAAGTTCCGGACGCTGAGCGACATGTACGAGCAACCGCAGCAACTGCCTCAACCGCCTCAACACCACTAGAGGGCGACAGACACACCCACACACACAGTCCAGGAAAATTATTCTCTCAGATTCTCTCTCTCCTGGATCAGAGGACAAGATACGATGACGTCATCACGAGTCACATGATCACCGTCGATAGGGAACCTAAACACGAGCGTGACAGAGAATCCGATTTTTAAAAATATTCTATTTTTTTATTCTTCTGACTCATGATCACAGTTTGTCATAAAATTGAAAATGTGTGAAATGGTTTCATAAAATCTGCGTCGAAAAGCAATGTTTTGACATATTTGGACAAATGAAACTGTCGCAGCGACATTTACGAGGACATTTGACAATGAGATGAGTGGAAAGTCAAAAAACCCTGAACATGGACTTCGTGTTTGTTCTTCTTCACACACTCTGTGCGACATTCAAATCTAAATCGGGAGCTTTGGCGTTTCATCGCAGACGTTCTCCTCGTACAACTTTAAATTGACTGTTTCTGCTCATTTCCCCGACGGCCTCACATGTTTTTTTAAAAGCTCAGTTAGAAAAATATTAGATGTGATCTGAAAAAAAAACCCACACATCCTACGTCACAGCGTGCTTTGATCGGGAGTGGTGTGCTACGTCTTGTTGTAGTGTTTCCAGTAACCATGGCAACAAAAATTGCAAAAAACAATCAGAACCCCGCCCACTGTGTGGTCAAGCTTTAACATAAAGACGTGGTTGAAACTTTAAACCGCTCACAGGACACAAGGCTTTTCTTAACTAAATCAAAGTTTTGATAAAAATTACGTTTTTTAAACAATCACAGTTTAAGTTTTGTACTTCTGTTTGGACGTGTTCAGATTTTATAATGAGTGTGTGTTGCAGTGGTACACTCTGACAGACAGTTGCTACATAAACACGTTGATTCCATAAAAATTCTACTTTATCTAAATGCTTGAGGTTTTAAAAGTTAATGTTACGAATAAATACGTGACTCAGAGTTTGGACTTTCACTGGCGACGGTCGTTGCTACCTCTTGCGTGTTGCCATGACAATCCTGAACTCTTTTCTTTCTTCTGTTTTTTTCCCTTGTGATTTAAAGTTTTGTTTTTCGTCCAAACAAGTTTTTAAACGTTGTGTTGACTCAAGTCAAAGCACATCGTGTGTTAACTGTGAAATATTCAAAAACATGGCCACAGACATGGCAGACCTGGACATTATTCATGTCTTCATCTCACTGTCAGACAGACGTTTGTAAAGCACTCATTCTCTCACACCAAAGTCCAATCACACACTAAGTTCAAATGTTTTATTTTATAAAATTCGGCTTTTGAAATATTTAATTCAGACTTACTTCAGTGACACAAAGTGACCACACGAGGCAGCAGAGGACCAGCAGCTCCTGTGGGCTTTGGTGTGGGAGAGTGAGTGGTGTCTCACAGTGAGATAAAGACGTGAACGTGTGACGTAGACGTGTTGATGTTTGTTTTTGTCCTTCAGTCAGTGATGCTGTGTGTGAGTGATGTAAACCTGTTTTACAAACGTTCCTTTTGTAAATGACTTTTAATAAAAATGTTCTTTCCCAAAAGTTTAAATTTGTAATTTTGTTCCTCAACATGTTTTCTTACTCACTGAACATTTTTCTTTTCAGTTCTTTGTGTTGGCTTTAGATAAGACTTTTATTTTGAATACTGGAAATAGGACAGTTTGGTTTGGACGCTTTCAGTAAATTTATTTATTTATTTATTTATTTGTTTATTTATTTATTTATTTATTTATCGAAGGAAGAAAATCTGCGCTGATTTGACCACAGCATCCTCTCTTGAGAAGTGTCCATATACAAACTGGTCAACTTTAAATGTGCCGGTAGCTTCTGTTGTGACCTCTGACCTCTGCATTCGTGCCACGTCTCCAGGGTTTACCGTAGAACTGGACGACTTTTACAGACACGCTGCAGTCTATAAAAATAATAAAATAAAGCTGTTGAAATGTGAGCTCAGAAAAAATGATTTCAGTTTTCAGATGGTTTATGATATTCAATTCAATTCAATTCAATTCAATTCAATTCAATTCAATTCAATTTTATTTGTATAGCACCAAATCCTAACATACATGATCTCAGGTCTGTACATAGACAACATCAAAGAGAGCAGAGAAACACAACAGTTCACACAATGAGCAAACACTAGGCATCAGTGGAGAGAAAAAACTCCCTCTTAACAGAAGAAGAAATCTCTGACAGAACCAGACTCAGAGATGTGCGGTCATCTGCCTCGACCGGTTGGGGTGAAAGGAAAAATGGGGGACAGTGGAGAGGTGGGGGACAGAAAATGGGGGGAGAGAAAGGACAAGAGGGAGATGAGGGAGAGACAGAAGAGAGAGAGGGAGACCAGCAGCAGATACACAACAACTGTATCAGGACTTTTTAATTACAAAATAATAATAATGGTGATGATAAGCGTAGCCTCGAAAACTGGATCTTGATCCTGCAACCTGCATGATGAGAATACAGAGAGAGAGAGAGGGAAGGAAGGAAAGACACAAACTAGGGAGAGAAAGAGACAATGTTAATGACATATAAAAAGTCATAATCAAATGCTGAGTGTGAGAGAGTGAATGTGCGTGTACCACAGGAAAATCCCCCAGCAGTTTAGTTCTATAGCAGCATAACTAAGAGATGGTTTAGGTTTCCCTGAACCAGCTCTAACTATAAGCTTTATCAAAAAGGAAAGTTTTAAGTTTAACTTTAAATACAGAGAGAGTGTCCGCCTCCTGAACTATCATTGGAAGCTGGTTCCACAGGAGAGGAGGAGCCTGGTAACTAAAGGCTCTGCCTCCCATTCTGCTCTTACAGACTCTGGGAACCACAAGTAAACCTGTATTTTGTGACCTAAGTGGTCTATTAGGATGATAGGGTAAGACTAGGTCTTTCAGGTATGAAGGGGCCTGACCATTAAGTGCTTTGTACGTGAGGAGGAGGATTTTAAATTGAATTCTAAACTGTGGGTGGAGCCAGTGTAGAGAAGCTAACACTGGCGTTATATGGTCTCTCTTTCTAGTTCCTGTCAGAACTCGTGCTGCAGCATTTTGAATGAACTGAAGGATTCTAACAGACTTGTTAGAACATCCTGATAATAAGGAGTTACAGTAATCTAATCTAGATTAACAACAGCATGAACTAGTTTTTCAGCGTCCTGTAAAGACAGAATGTTTCTAATTTTCATAATGTTCCGCAGGTGGAAGAAGGCTGTTCTGGAAATTAGTTTTATGTGTGAATCAAATGACATTTCCTGGTCAAAAGTAACTCCAAGGTTCCTCACAGTGGGACTGGAAGCCAGGGTGATGTCATCTAAAGTGACAATGTGATCAGAAAGTTTTTCTCTGAGGTGTTTAGGGCCGAGTATAAAAGTTTAAAAGTAGAAAGTTACAGGTCATCCAGGACTTAATGTCTCTGAGACAGCTCTTGTGCTAGAAGATGAGTCAGTCCCAATATGAGGGAGGAGATGATCAATTTTTTCTCTAATTGATGTTATTTTATTCACAAAAAAGTTCATAAAGTCATCACTGCTCAGTGTTAAAGGAATAGATGGTTCAGTGGAGCTGTGGCTCTGTGTCAGCCTGGCTACAGTGCTGAAAAGAAATCTATGATTATTCTTATTTTCTTCAAATAGAGAAGAATAATAGGCAACTCTAGCTTTGTGTAGGGCTTTTTTGTAAGCTACAAAACCATCTTTCCAGGCTATATGAAGTTCCTCTAGGTTACTGGAACGCCATTTTCTTTCTAATCTACGTAACGTCTGTTTAAGAGCACGAGTATTGGAGTTAAACCATGGTGCTCGTCTCATCTGATTCACCACTTTCTTTTTCAGAGGGGCAACACAATCTAATGAAGTACGCAGTGAGGCTGCTGTACTGTCAACAAGGTTATCTATGAGGGCGGGAGTAAAATCACAAAAGGTACCTTCAGATGTACTGACATATGGCACCGAGTTAAATAAAGGTTGCACTGTCTCTTTGAATGTATTCATATTATTATCAGACAGTATTTCTTATTTATGTTATTGTAGTTCATTATTGAACAATTAAATGTGAGTAAATAATGATCAGTAAGGAGAGGGTTTTGAGGAACTATGTTTAAGTTATCAATATCAATACCATAAGTTAAAACAAGGTCGAGGGTGTGATTAAGGCAATGAGTTGGTTTATTAACGTGTTGAATAAAACCTATTGATTCCAACAGCGAGTTAAATGCGCAGCTAAGACTATCACGGTCAACATCTACATGGATGTTGAAATCCCCTACAATTATGATTTGATCTGTTTTAAGCACTAACTCAGATAAGAACTCAGAGAACTCTGATAGAAACTCTGAATAAGGTGCAGGTGGACGATAAACTGTGACTATTATAATTGGTTTATGTGATTTACAACTAGGATGAGATAGATTAAGAGTAAGGCTTTCGATCGATGAATATCCTAGTTTGGGTTTGGGATTGATTAATAATCTAGTATTAAAAATGGCTGCTACTCCTCCTCCTCGGCCTGAGCTTCTAGGAATATGGGTATTAGCATGAGTGGGTGGAGTTGATTCATTTAGACTGACGTAATCGTCTTCATGTAACCAAGTTTCAGTTACACAGAATAAATCAATACAATTGTCAGAGATAAGATCATTTATTAAAACAGATTTTGAGGAGAGAGACCTTATATTTAATAGTCCACATTTAAAAGTGGTATTATTTGACTCTATTTTATTGTTGGTATTAATCTTTATTAAGTTAGAATGTCTAACTCCTCTTCTGTTTGTTATTGGTTTATTTACTTTATTTACTTTAGTTTTTACTTTAGTTTTTACTTTAGTAGGTCGAGGGACAGACACAGTCTCTATGGGGTTTTTAATAGGTGACTGCTCGAAAAGAAGCACAGAGAAGCATGAAAGACTGCAACTCTGTGTCCTGGTCTCAACTCTGGATTGTCATGGGTTTCTAATAAAACGAATAAAACCCCGGGAAAACACCTGACTGTGGTCGCTGGCGTCATTATTTTCACGTTTTCTCCTCAGGATGGAGTCACCAATTACCAGAGTTGGTTTTTCAGTCTGTGTGGTGCTGAGAGGGGAAAACTTGTTTGAGGTGTGAACAGGTTGGTGGTAGACAGGACTAATACTATATCATAGTAATACTGTAAGATGTATTTTTAATTTCACATTTCATTCTACAAAGTCCTTTCACCCCAACTGGTTGAGGCAGATGACCGCACATCTCTGAGTCTGGTTCTGTCAGAAATTTCTTCTTCTGTTAAGAGGGAGTTTTTTCTCTCCACTGATGCCTAGTGCTTGCTCATTGTGTGAACTATGTACAGTGCCTTGAGATAATGTATGTTATGATTTGGCGCTATACAAATAAAACTGAATTGAATTGAATTTCACTTTTCACAACAAAAACTGATCATTAGTCTGTTTGACGTGGTATAAAATACACAATTTGTATTTGTACTGTTTGGTTTCAGTTTTATAGTACTTGGTGCATCTTGTACTTTATGCACAGGTAGGATTAAGTACTTTTACTGTGTATTTCACAGAAATCCAGTCAAAATTCACTTTTCACAACAAAATTTAAGTAGTATAAAATACACAATTTGTGTTAGTACTTTATGATTTCACACACACATACATGTATATTTTCCTTTGTCAATCATTTTCACTTTCCTATGAACAAGAACCTGAATTTTCCTCATCATGGTGAAACTGTGCTACCATGTGGTGATCAGTGGAACTGCACTGAACACGAGTCCTTGTTTGTTTTGGTGGAATAACTGGGGCTCGTTTCAGAAAGCAGGGGGGTATTACATCAAGCAGGCTAAAGGCAAAGCCAAGTGGCCAAGTCTGGCTAATATGAGTGAGAGTTTGGTTCCATCAAAGAGGCTGAGATTAGCCCCAAATCAGTAACCATGGAAACAAGTTAATATATGTAAGTAGACCTCCATAACTAACATATATGTGACCATGAAAACAAGTTAATATATGTAAGTAGACCTCCATAACTAACATATATGTGCGACCATGAAAACAAGTTAATATATGTAAATAGACCTCATAACTAACATATATGTGACCATGAAAACAAGTCAATATATGTAAGTAGACCGTAACTAACATATGTATGTGACCATGAAAAGAAGTCAATATATGTAAGTAGACCTCCATAACTAACATATATGTGACCATGAAAACAAGTTAATATATGTAAGTAGACCTCCATAACTAACATGTATAAGTAGACCTCCATAAATAACATATATGTGACCATAAAAACAAGTTAATATATGTAAGTAGACCTCCATAACTAACATATATGTGTGACCATGAAAACAAGTTAATATATGTAAGTAGACCTCCATAACTAACATATATGTGTTACCATGAAAACAAGTTAATATATGTAAGTAGACCTCCATAACTAACATATATATGTGACCATGAAAACAAGTTAATATATGTAAGTAGACCTCCATCACTAACATATCCATAACTAACATATATGTGACCATGAAAACAAGTTAATATATGTAAGTAGACCTCATAACTAACATATATGTGACCATGAAAACAAGTCAATATATGTAAGTAGAACGTAACTAACATATGTATGTGACCATGAAAACAAGTCAATATATGTAAGTAGACCATAACTAACATATATATGTGACCATGAAAACAAGTTAATATATGTAAGTAGACCTCCATAACTAACATATATGTGACCGT
>NW_025322484.1:0-15000 GCF_019176455.1 Solea senegalensis
GTATAGTATGTTGTCCAAAAACGGTTAAAAAAGTCATTGTATAGTATGTCGTCCAAAATATGTCAAAAAGTCATAGTATAGTATGTTGTCCAAAATCACTCAAAAAAGTCATAGTATAGCATGTTGTCCAAAATCACTCAAAAAAGTCATAGTATAGTATGACTTTTAGGACATTCGACAAAGACGTTCGAGTCGCATGGTGGTGTAGTGGTTAGTTGTTGTCACCATTGTTGGTCTTGTAAGAAGGTGGTGTGTTCGATTTCGGGTCCAGGACCTTCAGCGTTGTGTTTTGTATGTTCTCCCTGTTGCTCCAATGCCTGACTAAAAACAGATTGTGTTTTAAACACATGACATTTTTGACACGCCAAAATGTTATAGTATAGTACAACATGGGAAAAAAAATGGTTTTGTAAAGCATGGGTGACATACACATCCCACACAGAACTACCCCAGACCTGGGACTGAACCCAGCACATTCCTGCAACAATAACATAGTTAAGACTAACCACTATACCACCACTAACCACTATACCACCAAGCCACTCAGATCTTACTGTAAAATGTCATAGTTTAGTCAGTCGTCCAACATTTGGCAAAAATGTCATAGATGACTCATTTTAATGTAACAGTGCATTTGTATGTAAAAGTTACATTGGCCCCAAAAATCTTCACATTATCAAATCTTAACCCTCATTAAAAAAAGATTTCTGCAAAAGCTTCATATTTTAAATTTCAATCCACCCAAAATCGGCAGCAAGAAGCAGGCACGCTCAAAATTTTGCCGCAGATTAACACGCGTGTGATATGATCACGTAACTAAATAACCCATTAATAAATCTATTTAAACAGTATTGCAACAACATTTCTTAAAGTCTTATTTCATAAAGTCTTATTTGCACTTGCATTGGATCTCACCTTATTGATAATGTTTTCATTTGTGCTGTTTTGACTGAAACAATAATGAAGCAGAAAAAAATACAAATATAATATCCTCATTTATTAATATCAGTTCTGTGGAGGCAGAGTTGAGCTGTGGAGAAGTTAGTAATGCAAAAATGTATAATTATGATTTTAAACAGTTGTTCTTTGTCGGTCCTAAAAGATTGACAAAAACCTTTCCCCAGTCATGGCAGCTATTAAAAACCTCTGCTGCAGGGCTATAGTGGTGTTTAATGAGTGTTCATATCTTACCTGGAACAGAGGAAAATGTCTAAAATTGTCCTCACAAATTGTCCTCACAGAGCATCAAAACACTGTCTGTTCTTTTGACAGACATAAGACTAATCAGAGCTGCCAGAGGCACTTGATTCTGAAGAGGACAACAAAAAGTGAGGAGAGTAAAAGAAAAGAACACATCACCATCTCAGGTTTACTGGCCTGGAGCAAGAGTTTATACTCGCTGTACGAGTGCTATTTAAGACAGAAGAGGAAAAAGTGAGTGAAGACAAAAGACAGAGAGAAGAGTGTCATTTTATTTCATCTCTACTGAAAGACAGCATATTAACACCAGTCACTCAGTGCATTTACATGCATGTCAAAAGTCAGATTTTAGGAGGAGTAAGACAATAATTTGATTTTCTTAAACTAAAATCAAGCCTCTTAGTCAGACTGGAGTTGGACTTGGCGTTAGTCGGACTATGACTTTAGCTTGATTAAACCGCATGTAAACGTATCCTGAGTGATCAGCCTGGTTAGACACTAACTCATGACTAATGTGGGAGGTGGAGAGAGTGACCTCCTTCCATTCTTCTTTCCTACCCTTTGTTCTCCTTCACTTGTTTCACCTCTTTTTACCCTGTGTGTGTGTGTGTGTGTGTGTGTGTTCACTGGTATATCTATGTAAGGACTTTTAAACTACAGGAAGCAAGGACATGATTGTGTCAAATCACATCAAAACACATCAAAAGTCGCCATAACATCATTTTTCTTTATTTTAAGGTGAAGACATAGTCGGGATGGGGTTAGGTCAGTAGTAATTATGGTTAAGGTTAGAGTAAGTCTCCAAGAAATGACTGTAAGTTGATGGAATGTCCTCTGAGGTGATGGAAACCAGACTGTGTGTGTGTGTGGTTGTGTGTGTGTGCGTGTAGGTGCGTGTGTGTGTGTGTGTGTGTGTGTGTGTGTGTGCCAGATGCAGTTCAATTGGTTATTGTAGCAGCTCCAGGAAGTGTAAAGGGATCAGTGACATTAAATGGCTGACAGGGTCAACTATCAGATTCCCTTAAGACAAGCCCGGGCAATTAGACTGTAACAGCTCTCACACACACACACACACACACACACACTCTACACACACACACACACACACACACACTTAAATTACCAACTTGTATCAGATAAAAAGATGATAAAACCCAGCTACACACACACACTTAACCACCACACATACAGTATGCCAGTGCACCCTCTCTCTCTCTCTCTCTCTCTCTCTCTCTGTCTCACACACACACACGCACACACACACACACACACGCACACACGTGCACACACACACACAGTCCTCACTCATAAAAAGGCAGTGTGGCTACAAGTTTCCGCGGCGCGTCAGGTAACAAATTGTCAGGGCCGTTTTCCTTTGACACTGATTGTGGGAGTGAGTGTTTTTTGTCAGACTCTCACCGGAGTGTGAATGAAAGGAAGAATGATGGAAACATTATTTAAGTCCTCTTTGCTCCTCCCACCTCTCTGTCCCTGTTTGTCCTGATTCTCTCTCTTCCTAAGAAGCCACGTTATTAATCTATATCTCCTTCTCCGCTGCTGGGGTTTTTATTTTTAGGCAAAATTTTAATTCAAACGTTTTGAAGCTATATGAATTTCTCAAAACACAGGCTATGAGCTGGGAAACAAGTCAAAACAGACATTAGCCACTTAATGTGATGACGTTATTCTGTATAATCCAACATCTGCTCAAGTCTTCCATTTAATCTTACTGTTAGGGGAAATTTGGATTAGCTAACGTGAAACTAATTTAGCAAAGGCAGCAGCAGACCAGGAGCTACTGTGTCCCTGTGAGGTAAAACCACTGATTTGTGAAAGGATGAGCAGTTTTAAAGGTTTGTAGTCAGATAAAACACACACAGTAATAAAAAGAGCACATTAGGGACCAGGTTTACACACATGCTCAACCGTCCACACTTACCATTCAAGAGTGTGCAAAGTCGTGGATGAACAGCCTATTATTGCCCATGAGGAAATAGCATGGTGGTGAAAGTCTTAACATTACAGACTGAGTCTCTTTCTTCTCTGGTTTCCTCGCTCTGTGAAGCCAGTTTAGGGTTTTATGGCAAAATGAGGCCTCGTCACTGTTGTGGGACACTGCTTTACAGAGTCGTAACAAGCAGGCTGAACACAGAAGTTTTGAAGAGTTGTTTTTATTGATGAAGCAATACAGTAAATACTTGATGCTCTTGTCATGTTTTTAAGAGCTCCGTTGAAAAGATTCCCTCCAGCTTTGAGCCAGACTGAAACCTCTGCACCATATGGATACTTTTTAAAGCTTGTACATCACTTTGTTTTGGGTTTGTCCCCCGAGGCACATTCATGCATCTGCAGCTGAGCAGAGGCTTTATTTTAAGAAACCATTATCTGCCTCAAAGCATTGTTGTAATACTGCTGGGATCCTGCATAGTTTCCATTACCACTCGTTTTATTTTCAACCTAATGTATTGTTGCATTAGCGTAGAACCAGACTTCAAATAATTTCTCATTCTACAAATGAAAGAACATCATCATCTATTTGAACAAGCAGAGAGGAGTTTAACCCACAAATGAAAGAGTGATTTGCTAATTAGTGCTGAATGGTTAGGCAACTGCTCGTGACTAGAAGAGTCAGTCAATGTAATTAAGCTTGTAAATGTATGAGAGTGTGAGAGGGTTATGTAATGTAATGTAATGTAATGAGAGGGCTCAGCAGATTAATGAAGTCACTGCAGGAGCCAGTGATACGTCACAGCATCACCTCGCAGCATCAACTCTTCGTATAAGTCACTGCTGACTGCACAGTGCACTGTGCTGGGAACACTGATATGCTCTGGACTTGTGGCATTCAACGACACTCAGTCGTGGATCTGCAAGGACATGTTTTAGATACTTACACTGGTTACATTTAAATGGATGAAAGCATATATCCCATATTACTACTGACAGTTCCTTGTTTAGTCCCAGCGATGTGTCTGGCCCTAGCCCCCAGTGATGTCATCAACGACGTTTGAACCTTTGGCGGGTTTTGAAGGAAGTTATGGCCACTGCATTAACACCACTGATCCATCATGTTTCTGATCTCCTTCGTGTGCACTTTTCACGACCATCGTTTGGAGAAAAGAAGGAAATGATTTCAAGAGGAAGACCTACACATCATTTACGGTAGTTGGAGTGTTAATGATGAATTTATAACATTTTTTAGAAGTGGTGAGGACAAAACTGTTGATCATAAATAGTGACATGGACGTGTTCCGCCGCGTAGCTGACGCCTATGCTTATGTGGAAGCTTGTTTTTGTGTCATATAGTGGCTTGTGAAACTGCGTTTGCTGACTGATGGTGCTAATGATGCAGTAGCCTATAGATGCGCAGTGGTGTGCGTGTGCGCTATGGCGTGTTTTTTTGTTTTGTTTTTTTTACTGAAGGCCCTGACTGAAACCCCATGGTACACTACTGTATATATGTATATATATACATATACACGTCCAGTTGGATGCAGCACTAACAGATGGATGAACAGACAGTGAGGTGCAGACACTCCCTACCAGAGTGTCTCTCTGTCTGTCTGTCCCTTCCATCAATCATCACCTACAGCGTTATCAGTTAATATTAATGCCATTCACATCCCAGAATCCTCCCCTGCTCACACACACACACACAGAAGACATGCTGCAGACGGCTCATAATTATAATATAAATATAAAACTCTCTATATAAAGGGCATAAGCTAGTCAGCCTATACAGCTACACACACATCACACTGTACATCTTTACAGTCTTTACAATATATTAGTAGATATTTAGAGCTTTTTTTCACTCCTATTATCATGTTACCTCATTGTGGCAATGAGGTAAAAAAACAGCCCTAGCCAAATATTCTTAGATTGTTTTAAATATTCTTGTTTTCAGAAAAAGAATCTGAGGGTGAGCACATTTTTATTGGCTCGGATTCTTGAAACTAGCTTGTAAATCCAGCCACTTTTGGACTGTGATGTGTTTTACAATGAGAACAAAAAACAAGCCAAAAAATGACAGAACTGGCCAAAATATCAGAAGGTACTAAAACAAAGATTAACTTTAAGAATTTATAATTTAATTTGCACACACACCAATCCATGATAGGGAATCTTACTTTTGTATTTAACACATCCTTAATACACAATACACACAGTAATGAACACTCAAACTAGAAGCTGTTGGTATTTGTTACTGTAATCGGAGTTTAAACTACAGCTGTTGTTGCTAAGATTCATATTTTAGGCACAGAATGTTCAGTTTTGTTTTTTAAAGTGAACTTGTGATGTCACACAGACAGGAGTCAGTCAGTCAGTCAGGTTAATCTGAACTAAGAATTTCAAATATCAAGCCACAAACTTACACATTTGAACATAGTGAAGGAAACAACAGCTGCTGTGATGTAAAATCACTGATGTTTCTTCAGTAATGGCAGCTTGTCTCACATAAAGAAGAATCTCATGAACTTTAGCTTTCATATCACACTGATTCTTCTTTTAAATTCTATTCACTGATGTAAATAATAGCTTTCTCTACCTTGTTTCTATTTTATTTGTTGCATATTATTTATTTCATTATCAGTCTTTTTACATGTGCACAATAACCACAACACATAGTATTGTGTAAACATTATTTAAGTGAGCAAAGTAACAGCAACATTTAGAATCTACTGTGAAAACAAGCTTTTTAAAAATGTTCTATATCATATATACAGTGGGCATGTGCAGCTCCTACAAGTACACGATAGTTTCTGCATCCCAAACTTTTATTATAATCTGCACAAGATATGGAAGTGCCAGAGAGCTGGAGCGAACAACACTGGGAAAGAGAAATCGCTGTGGGGAACAGAAGGAAGATGGAGAGAGTAAAGTCCATAAGCACTTCCATCTTATCATGGAGATATCTCAAGTTTCCCAGGATGACAGAAGGTACACAGGGTTTGTACCTTCTCTTCTTAGCCTGGCACTTAATTCCAGCTCTGTATCCCCTCTTTCTTCTTTTTATCTCTGCGGGGATCTGCGGTCTTTCCACAGGAGTGTCGTCGTGTTGCACAGTGCTGCTGTCACAGCTCATCGAGTCATAAAAGTAAAAGTCGCCCCAGTGTCTGTGCAGACTTAGATACACAAGGTTGACTCGTGCTGAAACACACAAACAATGCACAAAACTACAATAACAATAGCCCTAAATATACCATGTGATTTAGCACATGGTAACATGGTTACTGCACCCCCTCAAAGAATATCTCAACAGCAGCTAATGTAGTAGAATTGTTCTTGTCCCCAATGAGGAGAACCACTGATAGAACCACTGTTAGAGAACTTGTAGTGTTAAATGGTATTTCCATGTATCCAAGGAGCTGCAGGGGCTGCCTCGGTGGTTCCAGGTCACTTTGAAATGACGATGCTCAGTGAAACATGCTAGTTTACCTGTGGAGGAGGAAGACTTGAGATTATCAGAGGAATGACTCATATTAACCATAACGGTAAATTCAACCGCTGTGTTGTGAACGCACCCTGAGGCAAGTTCCCGGCACAGCGCTGAATACGAGTCAAAAACCTGAGCGTTCCATTTAATGCTGGTTCTCGTGTTGGCAGAGATTTCCAGTTATTGAAGCAGATGGTTACAAAGCAAGCGATGGAAAAAGAAAGAGTTGGGAGAGTTGTTTGTTTGGAGAAGTTCATATTTTCCCAGTCTCTCTGGCAGCACTTCAGTCTCCCTCTCACTCCTTTCAGATGTTTCCTATCTCTGCCCTGAAGGTGCTGAAATCCACCACTTCTTCCTGTTCACATGTGTCACTGCATGACCTCGCCTATGTTTGTGTGTGGCCGACTTCAGTTTGGAGTGAGAGGGAAGAAGCAGGAGAGAGCTCAGTGAAGCTGAATGCAGCGACAGCTCACTTCATGTCTGTCCAAACTGGAACACTCGACTCCATTTTCTTGGCTTATTCCTCATGCCACCGAGCTGCCAATTCATATTACGAGAGGACTGAATTTGGAAAGTGAGTGCTGGGACATGACGGCGTGCTTCAGGATGTGTGCCGGTGTTGGTGACAGTTAGTCTGGGTCTGATTGTCCTTCCTCTGCAATCACGAAGGCTTGATTTGGTGAGATGGTTCATTTCCTGATGCAGTCGTCAACAGTCGACCCAGCTATCATGACTACTATTCTGGCTTTGACGTCCACTTTTACTGCTGCTTAATGAGTGCGAGCCTTTTCACTCTGCTGTATGTACGGCATGTTTAGACTATGGCAGGACTTCTGGACTTCCTGCAGTCCAGGGGTGGGAGGGAATCTGTCATATCCAGAAAGTTGTGTTAAGTTATGTTTAGTTTTGCCTTCTATTTGTTTTGTGACTTCCTGTTTTATTTTGACATCTCTCTTTCCTCTCGTTTCAGATAACTTGCCCTTCCCCTGTAGTTTTCCCGCCAGTCTGATTATCTTCCCCGCCCTGATTGTTTCCACCTGTTCCCCATTTACTTTAAGTTACATATAGCCTGTGCTTCCCTCTGCTCTGCGTCAGTTCGTCTTGTCTGTCATGCCAGAGAACCCACGCCAATCCATGCCACGTCAATTGTTTGTAAGGTTTTTGCTTTTCTTAGTTGCTACTTTGTTTTGTCCCTTTTTGAGCCATCAGAGTTTTTTCCTCGTGAAGAGTGATTTTGATTTGGCACCTTGCCTAGACCTTTTGTCTCCTCCCAGTGAGTGATTATAATTTGTTACTTTGGCCTTTTGCTTATCTAGTGATTCCTCGATAGAGTGATTTTCTGTTGATACTTTTCCTCCCTTTGAGAGTGATTTTTATTTGTTACTTTGTCCAATAAATTAGAGTATTTTTGGAAGTTGTCTCTGAGTCGTGCTATTGGGTTCAAGTCCTTGTTCGGTTGTGACATTACGAACTGACCAGCATGAACCCAGCCGACTCAGAACAACTGACAGCGGCCGTTCGCTCCCAGAGCACCCGCCTGACTCAGCAAGAGGAGCACATGGCCTCTCTGCACAGTGGCGTGAAGGGGATGGCTAAAAGTCAGGAGGAGTTCAAAGCCTCTATGACAGCCCAAGTTAACCTCCTGGCAAACCAAGTACATCAAGTCCTTGCTCATCTCACAAGGGATCCCTCTCCCTCAGACACCATGACCACACCATCTCCGGCGGATACCAGAGCTTCATTGATCTCAGCTCCCCATGCCACGACTCTTCGCCTTTCCCCCCCAGAAAAGTTTTCTGGTGAGTCAGGAGGATGTCGGGCGTTTATTGTGGACTGTGATATGCATTATGAACACTTGCCCTCAGCCTTTCCTACGGAACGATCGAAGGTGGCATTCATGATCTCCCACCTCACCGGGAGGGCGAGGGCATGGGCTACGGCTGAATGGTCTCGGGATTCAATGATCTGCGGATCCCTCAAGGAGTTTAAACAGGCTCTGCGGAAGGCTTTCGATCCCCTCTCATCCGACCGAGAGAAAGCACGTGAGTTGAGCAACATCAAACAAAATAGAGACTCTGTTTGTGACTATGCTATCCGCTTTCGCACCCTAGCCACGGATAGCGGATGGAATACCACGGCCCTGTATGATGTTTTTCTCAAGGGACTTTCAGATCAAATTCAAGACTTGTTAGTGCCCCTAGATTTGCCTTCTGATCTAGACTCAGTAATGACTCTGGCCATAAGAACAGACAACCGCTTACAGGAGCTACAACGAAGCCGAATGGCCTCTGCAGCTGGTCGTCATCAGGGTCGCGCTGCTGTCACTACACCCAGTTGGCGGAGCTCCTCACGTGCTCCATCACCCATTACCCGGAGGGAGAGGCCATCCGAGGAGGTGGAGGAGCCCATGCAGTTGGGGCGAACCAAACTGTCCACAGAGGAGCGCCGTCGTCGCCTGCAGGAAGGCAGGTGCTTCTATTGCGGACAGCAAGGGCATCTGCTAGCAGCGTGTCCGGCAAAAGGCACAGGCTCACCAGTCGACAGGGGGGTACTGGGGAGACGTTTCTCCTCCACGGAATTCCCTCCTCGAGCTTTAACCCAGACTAAGGTGAGGCATCACAACACCACACTTAGTTTGGAGACTCTCATTGACTCGGGGGCTGATGAAAGTCTCATGGACTGGGATTTTGCCATGAGACTCAAGCTAAAAACAGAACCAATTATATGTCAAGACAGAAAAGAGCGAATTCCATGCCGACACTGTATCTTTCCTTGGCTTTATCATAGCCCCTGGAAAGGTGCAAATGGATCCGGCTAAAGTTAGCGCTGTGGCTCAGTGGCCAACACCTGATAGCCGCAAAAAGGTTCAACAATTCTTAGGATTTGCTAACTTTTACAGGAGGTTTATCCGAAACTTCAGTGCCACAGCTGCACCTCTACATGCACTTACCTCTCCTCAGTCTCCCTTTTTGTGGTCCCCTCAAGCTGAGGAGGCCTTCCAGCAGCTCAAAGTGCGATTCACTACTGCCCCCATTCTCACAGTTCCTGATCCCAGCCGGCAGTTTGTGGTGGAGGTGGATGCCTCCAATAATGGAGTGGGGGCAGTACTCTCCCAGCACTCTGAGAAGGACAACAAGCTTCATCCCTGCGCCTTCCTGTCTCATAAACTCTCGCCGGCAGAGAGAAACTACGATGTTGGGAACCGTGAGTTATTAGCAGTGAAAAAAGCTTTGGAAGAGTGGAGACATTGGTTAGAGGGCGCACAGCACCCATTCATTGTATGGACAGATCATAAGAATCTGGAATATATTCGCAAAGCAAAGAGACTGAACTCTCGCCAAGCCAGATGGACATTTTTTTTTAACAGATTTAACTTTGTTTTGTCTTATAGGCCGGGGTCCCAGAACACCAAGCCCGATGCCTTGTCCCGTCTGTTTGACCCCGAGCCTACTGCCAAGGAACCGGAGCCCATCCTACCACTGAACCGTGTGGTAGGAGCGGTGAGTTGGCAGATAGAATCTCAGGTGAAGCAGGCTAATGGTGAGAATCCGACACCTAGTGGTTGTCCGGAGAATCGCTTGTTTGTCCCTGTTGTTATGCGTCCACAGGTGATCCATTGGGCTCACACCGGACTGCTCACCTGCCATCCAGGAGTTAAGAGGACCATGTACGTCATTTCCCAGAGGTTTTGGTGGCCCTCCATGGAGAGGGAGGTTCGGGAGTATGTGGAGGCGTGTTCCATCTGTGCCCGCAACAAGACCTCCTCCAGAGCGCAGATGGGGTTGCTGCAGCCACTCCCTGTTCCCACTCGTCCATGGGCTGAGATCTCACTCGACTTCGTCACGGTGCTCCCGGTCTCTGAAGGAAACACCACTGTGCTCACAGTGGTAGACAGGTTTTCTAAAATGACTCATTTCATAGCATTACCCAAGCTTCCATCTGCCAAAAGAACGGCAGAGATTATGATGACTCAAGTATTTCGTATTCATGGTTTTCCCAAAGACATTGTTTCAGACCGGGGGCCCCAGTTCATATCCAGGTTCTGGAAAGAGTTCTGCAAGCTCATCGGGGCCACCGTCAGCCTCACCTCTGGTTATCACCCAGAAGCCAACGGCCAGACGGAACGTCTCAACCAGGAGTTAGAGACCTGTCTTCGATGCCTGGTGTCGCAGAATCCGGCTTCCTGGAGCAAGAAGCTGGTGTGGGTGGAATATGCCCACAACTCTCTTCTCACCTCGGCAACTGGCATGTCTCCATTCCAGTGCGTCTTCGGCTACCAGCCCCCTGTCTTCTCCGAGACAGAAAAGGAGATCATCGTCCCGTCGGCCCATGCCATGGTCCGGCGATGCCACCGCATCTGGGCAGCCGCCCGTAAGGCACTCCTACGCAGTGTGGACCGCATGAAGAGGGCTGCTGATCGGAGGCGCCTACCTGCGCCTGTATACAAGCCTGGCCAGAAGGTCTGGCTCTCTACGCGGGATTTGCCTCTCCAAGTCGCCTCCAGGAAGTTGGCTCCACGGTTCGTGGGGCCTTTCCCAGTGTCCAAGGTCATCGGCCCTTCCGCTGTCCGTCTGCGTTTGCCCCGGTCCATGAGAGTCCACCCCACCTTCCACGTCAGCCGGGTAAAACCGGTTAAGGAAAGCCTCATGGTGCCCGCAGCCGCACCCCCTCCACCTCCCCAGATGGTCGACGGCGGCCCTGTCTACTCAGTCAAGGCTCTGCTGGCTGTGCGCAACAGGGGCCGGGGCAGGCAGTTCCTGGTGGATTGGGAGGGCTACGGTCCAGAGGAACGATCATGGGTTCCTGCTAGCTTTATTGTGGATCCTGACCTCATCACAGACTTTTACAGACGCCACCCTCAGTTATCTGGGCCGTCAGGTGCCGTCCCTAGAGGGGGGGGTACTGTCATATCCAGAAAGTTGTGTTAAGTTATGTTTAGTTTTGCCTTCTATTTGTTTTGTGACTTCCTGTTTTATTTTGACATCTCTCTTTCCTCTCGTTTCAGATAACTTGCCCTTCCCCTGTAGTTTTCCCGCCAGTCTGATTATCTTCCCCGCCCTGATTGTTTCCACCTGTTCCCCATTTACTTTAAGTTACATATAGCCTGTGCTTCCCTCTGCTCTGCGTCAGTTCGTCTTGTCTGTCATGCCAGAGAACCCACGCCAATCCATGCCACGTCAATTGTTTGTAAGGTTTTTGCTTTTCTTAGTTGCTACTTTGTTTTGTCCCTTTTTGAGCCATCAGAGTTTTTTCCTCGTGAAGAGTGATTTTGATTTGGCACCTTGCCTAGACCTTTTGTCTCCTCCCAGTGAGTGATTATAATTTGTTACTTTGGCCTTTTGCTTATCTAGTGATTCCTCGATAGAGTGATTTTCTGTTGATACTTTTCCTCCCTTTGAGAGTGATTTTTATTTGTTACTTTGTCCAATAAATTAGAGTATTTTTGGAAGTTGTCTCTGAGTCGTGCTATTGGGTTCAAGTCCTTGTTCGGTCGTGACAGAATCACTCACTCCTTGCATTAATGCAGCCTGATTTTCAGGAGAAAGACACAAAAGAGCGCAGTGTGACGGCTGCGGCCTGTCCAAACAAACAGTACAAAGATTAACTACCTCTGAGATTAACAAGAGAAAAGCTGATAACAATGAGCTGCATGGAGACATGTGAAATAAAGGGAGGAAGCTGGACTGCAATCCATTAGCATTTTACAAGACCTGTTTCTGGCAGAAGTGGGATCTCTTTCAATATCCTTGTTAGTGGCGGCACCTTATCTCCATTCATTTTAAACATATCTATTACATTAGAGAAAGACTGATTATGGAGGGGTTTTGACTTTTTATTGCGATTCAAGAGGTTCCCTTTATTCTATATATACTGTATATATATATATATATATACAGTATATATATATATACTATTATATATATATATACAGTATATATATATATATGTGTCTATATATATAGACATAAAATCACAGTTGATTATTATTTTGTTATTTTGTCCGTCTCGTTGGTTCATGCTGTTGCCTGATATCACAGCATACTGACACATGCTGGAGTATATTGATTAATCACTAAAAAAAGGCAGATTTTTTGGGGCGGATGTATTAACATTTAACATTTGTCTCTTATTTCAGACGTTAACGTGGTTTTCGAAGCCAGTAAACAACATTTTTTTGGTCTGAAAAATGTGTTATTTTAAAACTGCGTCCATGTTTTCTGTATTTTCTCGTGTTCCAATCAAGTGATTGAGAAATAATTATACAGCATGGTCATTATAGCATTGCTAAAACAACAAAAGCTAATGGTGACCTTAGACACACTCAGGCTAGCTCAGCCTGACATATTCCAGGGCCAGTTCCATGCTACTGCTTAATCTGGAATCAGGTCTGTGTTTTTTGACCCACAGAGAAGTGTTTCCAGGCCACAGAAGCTGGTTATACTCTCACACCAACTTTGTGCTGCTCCAGACGTAAGAGCTGCTTACGTTGGATCCTGGGGGCGGGGTTATCATGGCCAACAGGAACAGTAATACTCACCAGATCAGTGTGAAGAGGGAGCGCAATTTTCCAGTCTCACTATATTTGCTGCAATTAAAAGTGTCTAATTAACTGATCCTTAACAGAATCTCAGCCAGCACCAACTGTTGGTGCCAATAGAAAAATGTCTGTTGCTGAACCAAGAAAAATTGTGTGAACACATCATTCTTTCCTCATAAATGACATGAATATGTAGAGTGATTGTCACAAAGAAGACGACACATTCACCTAACAATGTTGCCTTACAGCAGGGCTTCAGAGGCGGGTCGGCCACAAAGGAAACAGCTGGTGTTTTGAGGGTATTTGCTGGTAAAGTCAAGTAAATATTTCTCTGTCCATTTGCTACAAGTCAACTTTGCTTTAGCTTTAGCTTTGGCAAAGGACATCACAATGCACTTTGTCATGACCTGTCCACAGTGTAATCTGCCTCTCACCCTGTGTCTGCTGGGATTGTCTCCAGCTCCCCGCGACCCTCATGCGGAGGTTACAGCAGTAGACAATGAATGAATGAACAAAGTAGACGGGTCAGTACTGGTCAGGACATCAGCCTAAACGTGTGTGTGTGTAAGTTTAAG
This sequence comes from Solea senegalensis, assembly GCF_019176455.1. NCBI lineage: Eukaryota > Metazoa > Chordata > Actinopteri > Pleuronectiformes > Soleidae > Solea > Solea senegalensis. The sequence continues at coordinate 13,751 of NW_025322484.1, forward strand.
GTTAAGCAGAGGATTTAGTGAAACAGCTTCAAGTGGGAGGATCTCAGCAGGACCACCCACTGCAGCTGAGACCGTCGAGTCTGTATCTGTGGCTCTGTCCTTCATGTGGACTTGCTCCAACAATGAAAATGATACAACACAGTTTCCAGGGTGGTTTTCGTCCATCGATCATCGTGTGGTGTGAGTTTCTTAGAGTGAATGAGTGAAGGCAATCATGGTCGAGAGGCCATTTTCAAGTGAGGTTCAACAGTCTCCACTGCTGCAGAGGCTGTGTTCCATATTTCAACACTATTTTAAACTACAGGGAATGACTTTGCTTTCCTTTCACTGCGACCACTTGCTCTTTTGCCCCTGCTATGCTATACTGTTGCTCTCTCAGGGGCTGGAAGGAAAGCAAGACGAGGATTGCTGAGGGTAAGTGGGCACACGGGACACAAGTTCACTCACAGATCGCAAAATTCCACAGCGTGAAAGTTTCTCAGGGAGAAATTCACAACAACAACATGTGTTGACGAGATGTTGTAACTCGTTTATGTTTATCTTTTTAAACAATAAGAGGAAAAAATATAAAGATGTGCTGTTTTAAATATGTACAAAAAAATTGGATAAAAACTTAAAACTGTACTATTATTATTATTTTTATTGAACAGACAAAGGGACAAATAAAACATGTTTTGTGTTTTTGTTGTTAAATCTACTTCTAATTACACTTAAAACCACTTTTTTTATCTTAATTATCTTATTATCTTAATTACTCTTCACTGTTGTAACTGATCCAGAATGAGGCCCGACGTCCTCCTGCTGAAATAGACATTGGGTTTTTGGTTGAAGACACGTGTCAAACTCGAGGCCCGTGGACCATATCCTGCCCGCAATACAAGCGTATTTGACCCGGGAGATAAAAGGCACATGAGGGCATTTACATGGTGCTTAATGTTGGAGCACAAAAGGAGTTGTATTTTGTGTTTGACGTAAGTACTGTATATGTGTATGTGCATCCACACACACACACACACACACACGTATAGTAAGTCCTGAGCAAAGCTCTGGCTCCTGTCAGTGGTGAAATGGACTGAGGTCAAGGTTCAGCCAGAAAGCTATAGAGTGATGCTGTCAGTGAGATGGAAGGACAAACACACACACACAGAAAGGGAAGGAGATGAAAGCAGACAAAACATAAAAGACAAGGTGCTGAGAGTCTGCTTTGATGTTAGATGTGAAAAGGAATGCTATTGTGGTTCATATGTGGC
>NW_025322484.1:17500-37500 GCF_019176455.1 Solea senegalensis
ATGACTCTGATCAGTCACATGACTCGGATCAGTCACATTGATTGCCCTGTTTCACAGCCTGCTAACTTTCCTGCACCAAAATCCATAGAGAAAGTCAGTGTTTTGAACTCACAGGAAGACGAGGGCTGTTGGTTTTTGTCACCACGGTGAATCCAAACACTGAAGTCACAAAATAACACATGTGACCTGAATTTGATCACCAACCATCTCTGATTCTCCCTCTGGACTTTGGTGGAGGAGGATTGTGAGGTTATTAGAGTCCAGATTAGAACACATAAGAGTATTAACATCATGTCATTGTGTGAGATGATGAAAGTAATGTCTGCACTTATAAACTACAGCACAGTTTGAGACATTCATATGAATTTATAACTTTAATATAATAAATATCCTTTACCTTGAAACCAGCACTAAATCTCCTCAGTGAAACCACACAGTCTTCCAAGGTTCTTGGCAGGAAGACTGTTCCCAGCATTGTGGAGACCTCGTCATAGAGTTCCTCTGTGGACTTAATCCATCTCAGTGTCTTCTGTCTCCTCATGTAATCTCAGACTGACTCCATGCTGCTGAGACGGGGACTCTGTGGGACACACACACACACACACACACACCATCTGTTGCAGGACTCTTTGTTCTTGTTGGCGATGAGGACAGTGCTTTGTGACTAATGGTGGAATGAAAAGCATCTCAGGTGAATGAAGTGATTCTATTGTACTGTGGATTTGTGATAATGCAGTGGAAAAGTGAGCAGCTTTGGCACAGGTTTGCACTCTGAGTCGCTGTATATGTGTCGCTGCTGTATGTTGTTGTACAACATACAGCAGCGACACTGTGTGCAGAACACACCTCTGTTCTGCTGTATGTACAACAACATACAGCAGAACAGAGGTGTGTTCTGCAGGGAAAGGAAATAATAGATTGTCCCATATGTCGATGGCACGGAGAGAGATTTGGCAGCAATTTATGATACGAAAACGCAATCATGAGTGCAGTTTGGCATATGGAGACATCAGAGACACACATGCTCCCTCCCTCCCTCCCCCTCACACACACACACACACACACACTTGATGATTTCCCCTTAGACTCCTTGTCCTCCACAGTAGTACACATGTCATTTGTATGCCGCCCCTCCAGCTCAGTGACAGAACAACATTTGGAAACACTCATCTCCTGATCACATCCCTGCTCTGCTACCAGTTATTCCCAGACAGGTGTCCCTGCGCACACACCTGACACACACACACACACACAGCAACAAGCTAACACACTCAATTATACATAAACAAACTCCACGTCCTCTTACACACGACACACCTGCAATAGTAAATTGTCTGTGTTTCCATAGTACGTTTGGATCTTGACGACCTCTCGTAGTTATACAGAGTTGCCATTCATTCACTCACACATTCATTCATTCATTCATTCATTCATTCATTCATGCAGCACATCTGTGTGCATGTCAAGCTTCTCATACCCATTCACATGCTACTGGCACAGCCACTCAGGGGCAACATGGGGTTAAGTGTCTTGCACGTCCAGTATCAGCATGTAGACTAGCAGAGGTGGAGATAACACTGTTGCACCGTCACGTCCATTTCATTTAAATAACCCAACAAACACAGTCTGTAGAGCAGCTCACAGCCTCTGTCTTCAGACCCTCACATCGAGTTAAGATTCACAAAAGAAACTCACATTTATGTAAAACAGCAGGAATTATATTAATATTACTAGTATTAATATCAATATTCATATTAATGACAAGGCTGTGGGTGGTTCACAGTTACAGGTCCATGCAAAGAAAATGGAAAACAATGGCGCACGTTTTTTCCAGATTGTGGTCTCATCTGAAGAATTTAGCCGAGCAGCATCTGGTTACATCAACGGTGTCTGTGTAGAGAGGGTCCAGACCTTCAAGTTCCTGGGCACCGTCATCTCGGCTGACCTCTCCTGGACCCCGAACATCACGGAGATCACCAAGAAGGCCCAACAACGCCTGCACTTCCTGAGAGTGCTCAGGAAAAACAACCTGGATGAGAAGCTGTTGGTGAACTTCTACCGCTCTTCCATAAAGAGCCTGCTGCTGTACTGCATCACAGTGTGGTACGCCAGCTGCACTGAAGCAGACAGGAAGGGTCTTCAGAGAGTCATCAACGCAGCACAGAGGATCATCGGCTGCACTCTCCCCTCCCTAAAGGACATTTACCACTCTCGCTGCCTGAACAGAGCGAGGAACATTGTTAAGGACAGTTCCCACCCCGGCTTTCATCTGTTCGACATGCTGCCCTCTGGCAGACGCTACAGGTGTGTCCGAGCTCGGACAAATAGACTTAAGGACAGCTTCTTCCCCAGAGCCATAACCACACTGAACATGGACATGCACTGACCATCCTACCTCTACAACATACTCTCACACATTCTGGCATGTGCAATACTCTACATTTCATGCTGAAATGCTTATTTATTTAATAATTTACTCCACACTATGCAATACTTACATACTGTGCACTACTTATATTGTATATACAGATTTTTATCCTGCTTAAATTACATTCCAACTGTGCAATATCTGTATTTTTAAATGGTACCCTGCTAAAATCACTTTCATACTGTGTAAATGTTTATATTTCTATTTTTATATACTGCAAAATTACATTTCACTCTGTGATATTTATATTCTATATGCTGCTAAAATCATATCTCACACTGTGATATTTATATTTCTATATTTCATATACTGTTAAAAAAAAAAAAAAATACACTTCATACTGTGGAAATAGTCTTATTTATTATTTTTTATACCCTGCTATGGGTCACGTCTCATAGAAATGCACTTTTTATATTTAAACCCTGATACAGACCTGCTATTTCATATTGTGCAATAAGAATTTGATGGCTGTATATCCTTTTAATGTAGTACGCAGCAACTGAAAACCCACCTCACGTTAACTAGGGTCACTTTTTCTTTTTAATGTCCTTGACCCATACACTGGTTGTTGTTGTTGTTGTTGTTATTGTTCTTCGTTGTTAGCTGTATGCACTTTCAAGGTGAAGTCAAGTAAATCTCGTTGTACAACTTGTATAATGACAATAAAGGCATTCTATTCTATTCTATTCACAGTTACTTCACAGTTACTTCACAGTTATTTTACAGTTATTTTACAGTTATTTTTACAGTTATTATTACAGTTATTTTACAGTTATTTTTACAGTTATTTTACAGTTATTTTTACAGTTGTTTTACAGTTATTTTACAGTTACTTCACAGTTATTTTACAGTTATTATTACAGTTATTATTACAGTTATTTTTACAGTTATTATTACAGTTGTTTTAAAGTTATTTTTACAGTTATTTTTACAGTTATTTTTACAGTTGTATTACAGTTATTTTAATAGCATTTCACAGTTATTTTACAGTTATTTTACAGTTATTTTTACAGTTGTTTTATTGTGTTGTTTTTACAGTTACTTCACAGTTATTTACAGTTATTTCTATACATTTTTACAGTTATTTTACAGCATTTCACAGTTATTTTACAGTTATTTTTATAGTTATTTTACAGTTATTTTTTACAGTTGTTTTTACAGTTATTTTATAGTTACTTCTACAGCTATTTTACAGTTATTTTACAGTTATTTTTACAGTTGTTTTACAGTTATTTTTACAGTTGTTTTACAGTTATTTTACAGTTACTTCACAGTTATTTTACAGTTATTTTACAGTTATTTTTACAGATGTTTTACAGTTATTTTACAGTTACTTCACCGTTATTTTACAGTTTATTTCACAGTTATTCCAGATGTAAATGAAGATTCTTCCTTTTTCTCCTGTATCACTGGTGACCTGTGTTGAAATGAAAAGTTATGGAGCATCAGCACAGATCAGGTTCTAATGTTCTCCCCTTAAAGACTAATATTACTTTACTGTCCTTTGATGATAATAGACTAATTGGGGAATTGATCAAAACCTATAATCAACTTTTTGTTCTTTGCATTCTGCTGTAAAATACATAGTTTGAGACACTTATCGAGGATTTTGAACCTTTAAAGCAAAGAAAATATAATAATAGGATTAAAAGCAACTCTATTCATGAGTTGCCTTAATTTAATAGTGTAGGCAGAGATAGGAAAATACTCAGCCAGTGGCCATGTCCAATAAAAGACAACTTTTATTGTAATTTCATTTTCTAAATTGAGTTTTTGCCCTGGAATCTGTTAAAAACGGTCCAATGTAATAATTTAGGATTTAAACACAAAAATACTGTATGTTCTGCTCTGGTCACATAAGTGATACTTATTTTTTTAAATATTGTAATATACATTCATTCATGATCTCCGTTAGACAGGTAAGAAATAAAGCATATGTATGCACATACACATACATATAAAACATAATTCTATTTCTGTGATAAACAGGGGAAGCTTATCATGACCATGTGTGTGTGTGTACGTGATATCATATGTGCAGCGTTGAACATAAATCTCAAACCATATGGACTTTACCGCACACACACAAATGCACACACACACCAAACAGACATGAAGGTAATTAATAGCCCTTCCAAAAATCACTGATACACCCCTGAGAGACCTGTCAATCAATGATGGTGTCACACACACTTTATCAGAGCAGGTGTGTGTGTATACTGAGAGGTGGGCGTGGCTAAAACGGTGAAAAATGAGACATTTTCAGAAAAGACAACGTGTGTGTGTGTGTGTGTGTGCGTGTGTGTCACTGATCCACACAGTGTTTAGTTCAGTGCAGGCAGGTGTGTGTGTGTGTGTGTGTGTGTGTGTGTGTGTAGGTGGTGTGTGTCACTATCCACACAGTGTTTAGTTCAGTGCAGGTGGTGTGTGTGTGTGTGTAGGTCACTGATCCACAGTGTTTAGTTCAGTGTGTGTAAGGCAGGTGTCACTGATCCACACAGTGTTTAGTTCAGTGTGTATGCAGGTGTGTGTGTCACTGATCCACACAGTGTTTAGTTCAGTGTGTGTGTGTATGCGGTGTGTGTGTGTGTGTGTGTGTGTGTGTGTGTGTGTGTGTGTGTCACTGATCCACACAGCAGCTTAGTTCAGTGTGTGTGTGTGCGTGTGTGTGTGTGTCACTGATCCACACATGCTCACTGTTGTGTGATAGTTTGTCTTCAGCTGAAGTGACTTTCCTCATTTTGCTTGTTGAAATGTCATGAAAGGGACAGTGAGTGGACAGTGAGTGGACAGTGAGTGGACAGTGAGCTGCAGACAGCTTGTGATGTGTTGTTTTGTGTGTATGAGAAGCAGGATTGTGTTACTTGTTGGTGCGTTCCATTTGTAGCTGGAGTCCAGAATTTCAGACTCAGAAACTTCTCCATCTCAGACATGGGATTCCAAGATTGCTGCCATCAAACAGCCTGTACAGTGTGTATTTGTTTCACAGTAAATCAGTCGCACACACAGCTAGAGCTGCAACTAACGATTCTTTTCATAATCGATTCATCTGTTGATTATTTTCTCGATTAATCGCAAAATGTCAGAAAATCTTAAAACCGTTGATCGGTGTTCGTCAAACCTGGAAATGATGCTGTTCTCATTTTGTCCACAAACCAAAATGATTGACTTTTAATGATTTAAATAAATGAAGAAAATACTGACATTTAAGAAGCTGAAACAATCAGAAATCTTGTTTGTATCATGAAAAAAACTTCAAACCGATTATCGATTAACAAAATAGTTGTCAATTAAATCGATTAATCGATGAATTGTTTCAGCTCTACACATATCACTGTTTCATTGTGTGTTACGTCATACAATGACACTTAAAAAGACGCTATCGTTTCAAGCTTTGATAAGAGAATGTTATCGATTATTTCACTTCTTTTGCTTCTCACTCGTCCAAACGCATCGTCTCATATTTCTTCTGCCTGTTTGACAGAGAAACATGTCTGTGAGCTGCTCTTTAGAAAGCCTTGCACTCAGCGCTATCCAAAAGTGACAAATGTTCAATTTAGCAGAAAAGCACTGAGAAAGGTCAAGTTCTTCTTACTCAACCAACAAATCACAGTGAAGAAAATACAGAGTTCTAACAAGAGAAACAAAAAGAGAGAAATGCCGGCAGTGGAATTGGTCACAGGAGGTGAGTGCTGTCAAATGATCCTGTTGGTGTGGATCTGAGAGAAATAATATATGAATAGAATTCTGCTGTGCTCTTTGTTCTCCCTCACATGAAGGCTGGAGATTCTGTCGATATGTTGTCGACGGTTTATATTTGCACCTCAGAGTAAAAGCTCAGTTCAGACAAAAGTTAGCTGCAGTTTTCTTTGCCAAGCCTGCAAGAAATCATCTCTGACATGTGACACATCTGCCTCGTACAGGTTTAAAAGCAGCGCATCACAGTAACAGCCTCACAATCATGTCACCTTTGTCCTTGTTTCTTGTCTCCTACATCAACTCTTCCATAAAGGTGTGAACGTACAAAACAACATCATATAATAATATAATATAATCCATAAAATCTATGGAAAAAGAATGAATAATAATATGGTTAAACGTTGTAATATGGAGCTTGTACAAAGTCATGTTTTCATCGCTGTGACCCTCAAAAAACAAATCTATGATATTTTGATATAAAAATGCAAGTGATGTTAAAATAAAACGAGATTTTACAAAAATAACTTTCGCAGATTTAGATCTTCCGCTCTCCCTCCATGCTTTTTGCATTTTGGTTTGTTCCGGCAGCTGTTAAGCAGACAGTTTAGGAAATGTGTGCTGGGAGGTGGGGAGGTGGGTGAGACAGAACCTAAAAAAATGAGATTGGCCAGATTAGATTGCCTGATTGAGCAATTAGTTAACGTCTCCATCATTTGGCTGAGGCCTGGTGGCATCTGCGGCTGTGGGGGGAACACGCCACCACCACACCCGCACGCACACACACACACACACACGCACACACACACGCACAACACACACGCACAACACAAGCCCTGCACATGTGTGTGTCTATGCACATTACAGAGTCTATCAACCACATGTTCTGCATTTTCCAAGCATTATGTGTGCGTGTGCGCGCGTGTGTGTGTGTGTGCGTGTGTGTGTGCATGCACGTGTGTGTGTGCGCACGTGCAGGAACCAGCTTGAAACACATGACACAGTAAAGAACATGCCTGGCAGCAGAGACACAATTATTGCCACTTCACAAAAATCTCACCTAATTAAATCTACACATGTTTAAATCATGAGAGTAAATGATCTGTTTCATCTTGTTGTTTGACAGACATTTCTAATGCATGAGCTGCTGGTCCACTGCTGCTTCCATCACTAAGTACATTTTTGAAATCCATTGTTTGAATTTACCAAAGTCACATAAACTACCAAGGTCACATAAACTACCAAAGTCACATAAACTACCAAAGTCACATAAACTACCAAAGTCACATAAACTACCAAAGTCACATAAAGTACCAAAGTCACATAAAGTACCAAGGTCACATAGCTAGAACCAAGGTCACATAAAGTACCAGTCACATATACCAAAGTCACATAAAGTACCAAATTCACTAAAGTACCAAAGTCACATAAAGTACCAAAGTCACATAAAGTACCAAAGTCACATAAAGTACCAGTTTCATAAAGTACCAAGGTCACATAAAGTACCAAGGTCATATAAAGTACCAAGGTCACATAAATTACCAAGGTCACATAAATACCAAGGTCACATAAAGTACCAAAGTCACAAAGTACCAAGGTCACAGTACCAAGGTCACACAAAGTCTACTACAAAGTACCAAGGTCACATAAAGAACCAAGGTCACATAAAGAACCAAGGTCACATAGCAAAGTCACATAAAGTACCAAGGTCACATAAAGTACCACAAGGTCACATAAAGTACCAAGGTCACATAAAGTACCAAAGTCACATAAAGTACCAAGGTCATAAAGTACCAAAGTCACATAAAGTACCATGTCAAGCATATACCAAGGTCACACAAAGTTCCAAAGTCACATAAAGTACCAAGGTCACATAAAGAACCAAGGTCACATAAAGAACCAAGGTCACATAAAGTACCAAAGTTCATAAAGTACCAAGGTCACATAAAGTACCAAGGTCACATAGCACCAAGGTCACATAAAGTACCACAAAGTCACATAAAGTACTAAGGTCACATAAAGTACCAAGGTCACATAAAGTACCAAAGTCACATAAAGTACCAAGGTCACATAAAGTACCAAGGTCACATAAAGTACCAAAGTCACATAAAGTACCAAGGTCACATAAAAGTACTAAGTCACATAAAGTACCAAGTCACATAAAGTACCAAAGTCACATAAAGTACCAAAGTACCAAGGTCACATAAAGTACCAAAGTCACATAAAGTACCAAGGTCACATAAAGTACTAAGGTCACATAAAGTACCAAAGTCACATAAAGTTCCAAGGTCACAGCTCACGTGTCCTGACACATTAAAAACACTGATGTTCTCTGTGAGAGTTGGTGCAGGATAATGACGTCAGATGATAATGATGTCATTGCAAACACGTTCTTGAATGAATGTCATGAATATTTAATGTGGTCATATTGAGCTTTGGACTTAAAAATACACTCATTTGCTGAAATTGAAGAACAGATAAAAATGTATATTCGTAATCATTGTTATTGTTGTGTTAACGTCTGCTTGTTGTTTCCATGTGCTTACACACAGCTGTGACAGAACCACACACATAGTTCAAGCTCTATATATCGTTCACTTTCTTTTTTATTTGAGTTTGATTTCTTTTCCTCTCATTGATAAAAAACAAAAGAATGAATAAAAGAAAGGGAATTAGCGTCTTTAAATCCATTCATTTCATTTTACTCACTCCTGAGGCCGATGAGATTCAAGCACTTCCACGTAGAAGGTCATAATTCAGAGTTTTTGTCCCACGTCCAGAACCAGACTGATTACTCTTAAGAGCGGGTTCAGCTCTTAGACACACTAAAACCTGTTTGATGAATTGGTCTCCATTGGCGCTCACTTATTCTCACATAAAGGGGTTTATGGCTCAGGAATGGGAGGAGGGGGGAGGTAAGACTTCATCATGTGTATACTGGGGGGGAGGGGGGGGAGCAAGTGCCTGTTTATGTGTGTTTACAAGTGTGGTGTTGTGAGTGTATAAAGGTGGATCTTTGCATGTGTGTGTCTGTGTGTGTGTGTACTTGTATTTATGTCTTTATGAGTTCCAAAAAATGTATTAAACCATCTTTGTGAGGACATTTGTTCTGGGCTTGAAAGGCTTTTTGTCAGGGTTAAAACCTGGTTTTAGGGTTAGGGTTAGAATCGGGTTTAGTGTTAGGATTAAGTATATTATGTCAATGATGTGTCTTCACCAAGATATAAAACCAAATTTGTGTGTGTGTTCCAGGTATTTCTAAATCTGTTTACATTGTCACATTATGGGGACAAACAGCAAGTCCCCATCATGTTGCATGGTTAGAATAAGGGTTAGGGTTAGTTACGTAGTTAGGGTTTAAACTTAGACTAAGTCTCCAAGTGGTTCATGCAATTCAATGTAATGTCCTCGGAAGTCATGGAAACCAGACTGTGTGTGTGCGGGCGGTGTGAATGAGTGATGGTGGCCGTCCCTCAAAGACAGTGGAGAGTTCAACTGTCAACGTGGGCTACCTTAAGACAGATGGACATCTGGAAGACATTGGTGTGCAGCTGTAGGAGCTGAGTTTACACGCACGCACGCATGCACGCACACACACACACACACACACACACACACACGCACATTACACACACACACACACACACACACACACACACACGCACACACAGACCTGTTGAGAGAGTTGACAAAAGCCCACGTACATGTGAGACTGGGAGACACTGAAGAGAGGCATAAATCACAAAGCTCTTGTTCTTGTCCTCACACACACGCACACACTCACACACACACACACACACACACACACACACACACACACACACACACACTCACAGAATGGTGAGTCATGTTCCATTCTTAAGTGGCTGACTGAGTAGCTGGCAGGTGCCTCCATTGCAGCAAAGTAAAATGAGTGAGCCAAAAACAAGTAAAGAGCAATGATGATGATGATGATGATGATGATGATGATGATGTAGCGTCAAGGACATTTTAGATCACGTCCATGGCAGTGGGACGTCATGGGACTGTGTAAACATGGGCTGGACTTTGACAAACAGTCCCAAACAAAAGACTCATTGAGCGGGTAACCTGAGGTATTATTTTATAATACAAATGAGACACACACACACACACACACACACACACACACAGATGAATCCTCTCACAATAAAACACTGAAGACAGACACACACTGCACAGGACAACTTTAACAGAGTGTCATTCAATTTAAATATTAATCCTAAATGTACCCAGTTCTTCAGTAATGAGGGTCTACCTCATTAGGAGCAGGTTTTGGTCTCCATGAGGACTACTGGTCTGGACAAGGTCAGTGTTTAGTCCTAAAGAGGTAACAAATACAAGTACACACACACACAGAGAGAGCAGCATAATCAATATCAGTAAATCAAGTGAAATTCAGACGCTCTTTAACACTCTCACTTATTCCCCACACACAACACAGAGTGCAAGCTGTCTGACACCAAACACCCTTGACTTCCAACTGACACACACACACACACACACACACACGATGTGCAGGTGGGTAAAGGACATCTGGAGCTGCCCCTGCATGTTGACCCATTCATTTGTTCATTTGAGTCACAAATGCTGAGTTACTCAGTTTGTAACTGATTCATCGACTGAATTGATTTGACATAATTAGGTGGTGAATGGTCTTTATTTCTAATGTTGAAGAACACTCAACGGCACGGCACGGCACGGCGCGGCACGGCACGGCACGGCACGGCGCGGTGTGGCACGGCACGGCACGGCATGGCACGGCACGGCACACCAAACCCTGTATTTATGATGGCTGGTCAGCGTGAGCGCTTGCATGACACACGAGGAAAGGGAAGATTATGAAAGGAAGTGGAGGGAGAGTGGGGAAAGCAGGAGGTAGGAGAGGATGTACGGACTCATAGAAGCAAAGAAGAAGCAAAACTACTCACTCAACAGAAAGAGAGCGGAGGATGAAAGGCTTAAACCTGACCGTTCAAACTGTATTAGCAGTGCATGAAACCATGAAAGGATTAGTGCAGCAAAAAGCCCATCCCCTGCCTGTCAGCTGACATAGATACAGTATAGAAATATGAGCACAATTCAACGCATCAACCCCAATTAGTAGGATTTAGATCTCGAGACGCACAGAGTCAGAACAGGAGAGAAGCATAATAGGTCATAGGCTCCTCCTCCTGAAGGGAAAATCCTGAGCCCTGTTACACCGACGGGAAGATGAAGACAATTGTGGAGGTTTAAGATGAAGGTGCAGTGTTTTTTTTCCTCCTCTTCATCCTCTCATCCTGCCAACTCTGTCATTATAGGCATTTATCTGTGTGTGTGTGAGACAGAGAGAGACAGACAGAGAGACAGACAGAGAGACAGACAGAGGGAGCATTTTCCCCCTCATTGATATTTAAACTACACCCTAATAACCGTAATGTATTAGCCTAAAACAAGGACAGTGCATTTCTAATTCTATTTCTAAGCTCGTCATCAACGTCCCATTGATTTGAATCAGGGCACCATCTAAAACAAGGCAGGAGTCCCGGGGACCAGGATTGAGAATCACTGCGTCTAGCACAGGCCTGGTCAACCCGTGGCTCCCGGGCCACATGGGGTTCTTTGCCTAGTTTCATGCGGCGCTTGTGTTCATGTTCATGTTTGTGTTGTTTTTACAGTGTATGCATGTGCACATGTTGGCCTTAGTTCAAACGTGGGAAAACCTCTTTGTTGAATAAATCATTTGTGTCAAGTTCTGAAAATGGCAGCAAAATACAGACGTTTGTCCCTCAGACAACGACTCTTCATTTAACACTAACTCACTGAAACCTTCCAAACAACTCACTTCCTACTGCTTTCAACTCTTCTTCTTCTTTCCATCCTTTTAATCATCTTAATGGCAGCTCCTCCAAATTCTCCCTCTGTGTCTCCCTCTCATCACACTGTCCTCATGGAGACTGTCCTCTTGTCTTCACTGGGTTTTGAGTGATACTCATTTGCAGCTCAGAGCCACTTCAGAGCAGCACTAGTTAAGAGCAGGAGGTGGAAGGAGATGAAGAGCATGGGAACCATGTGACATTATACAGAAATGTGGGCGTGGTGTCGACCTCATCCTCAGCTTCAAATACACAGACATTATCATGTTCTCCGACCGACCAAAGACTGTGAGGTTTTCCTTTGACCCCGTCCATCACATTATGCATTGTCTCTGTTCATTAAAGACATACAGTATATCGTCTCTACAGCCGCGCACACTCGCACACACGCACACACACACGCACACAGACGCACACACACACACACACACACACACACACACACACACACACGCGCACACACACACACACACACTCCCTGTGGTCGTATCTCCTCATGTAAAACTATGGGCCTCAGTCCGGTGCAGACATCCTGCTGTTCACAGATTCCTCCAGCACTTTTGTCTCCACTGGGAGCAGAAATTAAAAATGACAGCTACACCAGAGAGACGCTCCTCCAACCCTGAAGAAGAAGCTTTTCTCCTCAGCACAGTTGTCAGAAGATAAGGTCTCGGCCTTAACTTTGAGATATATAACAAAATAATGTATTTCTAAGGAGTAACTAAAACATTCGAGCTCCTCTTGTTCCTTGACTTTGACTCGTGCAGTAAACGTTATCTGACAGAGAGAAGCGACAGCTTCCTGTCTGCTGTTCTTCTCTTGTTTATGGAAGTCAACAAAATAACACGATCTATTACACTATATGAACACAGTGGTTATGATCGCTCCAAAACAATGGACAACATTGTACACTCAGTGTGTTTAATGAGTCGCTTCCACTGCACAGTAACATGTGGATAAACCCTGGATTCATGAAAGTGGGTGAACTGGCTAAAAAGGCAATTAACACCATCGTCTTTGCACCGGGGCATTGTTTCACCCCTGCATCACACACGGCTCACTGTGTTCACTGTGTTTAATGATACAGTGGTTTCTATTCGTCATTACTGACATAAATGATAAGAACTGGTACACAAAGGTCCAGCTTCTCAGTTAGAAATGATAATGTTTTATAAGGACGTATTATTTTAAAACCTCAAATCTGGTATTTAACAAATAATTAAACCTGGATTATGTTAAAATGAAATTATATAATTTTACACTGGACATAGGTGTTTTTGGACAGAAACTGAATATACAAGTACACATGTCATCACTTATCATCATGTTAAAATAAAATACAACTCAACAGAATGGACAAAAACAGAGGTTACGAGAGGTTAGAGTTTACGATGCAAACAAAGAGTGACGTGTGGTATTTGAAGGCCACCGTGTTTCCCTGATGTTTTCAGCAGAATCTTCCTCATTCTTACGCACTGTATCTTTAGCATGAATCTCTTTTTTTTTTATCAAAAAAGTCAATTACATATCCAGGCCTTTCAAATGAATGATATTAATAAATGAACCATAGATATCAGACTTCAGGCTGCAGAGAGGCTGCAGAGAGGCTGAGATGTTCCAGTCCAGAGGAGCTCTCCATCCTCCATCTCTATCTGGGAAATCTCTTCTTCCTCCTTTGGCTTCCTTTCTTTCCTGTTCTCTTCCCTCTTCATTTCATCATCTATCTTTTCAGTCTTCCTCTGTCGCTGTTTATCAGCAAAGTCACACACTTCCTGTGAACGACACAGTGAACGCTGACAGCTTCTACTCAAACAAACAAAGTGTGTGTGTGTGTGTGTGTGTGGGGGTAATCAGATTACAGTGGTGGTACTTTGATTGCACTTCTAATGCATTTTGTTGTTGTTCTATTTCAAGCCCAGACAATCAGCTGAGTGAAGAAAGAGGAAAAGTGGAAAAGGGAAGACGGAGAGGAAAGACTGAGGTGGCTTCAGATCTAATGTCACAAATGCAGGAAGTTTATGTATGAATGTAAACGCAGCAAGAGCGGTGCCATCATGGGATGATTTCAGGTGATGATGGTCACATTATGGGATGTACACCACCATGTAATGCTCTGCCTGACAAACACGGTCTATCATCCTGCTCGAAATTCACATTTTAAAATGCAAATAAATAAATAAACTAACCAGGCAATCGATCCATGGATGGATCTGAACAATTCAACACGGAAACCTGAATTAACACTCATCTTCATTCACTTATTTATTCATTCACTAATTTGCATAAATAGTGCATGCAGGTATATATATATGTATATACATACATATATATGTATATACATATATATGTATGTATATAGCTTTCCCTTTAACGTCCTTTCAAAGTTGATTGTGTCAGTGTCTTGCCCCAGGTCACATGGGCATGTAGATGATCTGCCCCTATCACTTTAAAAGATGTGTGATAGAGAATGTGCTGTATGAATGTGTGAGTGAGTGAAAACTAGAAAAGTGCTATATAAATATTTACCATAATCCACACACACACACACACGCACACACACACGGTGCATGAGTCATCATACAGCATCTATCCTTGTGTGTGTGTGTGTGTGTGTGTGTGGGTGTGTGTGTGTGTGTGTGATTAGATCACAGACGCCCTTCAGGTAAACCAGATCTGTAACGCTGCCGAGCGTGGCCATCAGGTGGCGGCGCTAAGCGGCTCAGCCTTGCCTCCGAGGTCACCGGGACGGTATCCCAGAAACACCCTGGAGAGGCAAAGAGGGTGGGGCAGCAGATGGAGAGCAGGCAGCGACACACAACGATGACAAGACACTAATAATAAGACGACGGTAGTGCTGGGTATGTGTGTACGACATGATAATGACATGCAGCGCGACATCACGCCATCATGGATGAAGCAGGAACGCTCGGTCTGAATGAACGAGGGTTGAACGATGCAGCTGAGTTCACAATGAGAGGTGTGCGACAGACGTGGGGTGAGACAGGAATGAAGAACGCTGATCTGCACCAGGTCAGGAAAGTGAAAAAGAGCCTCTGTCAACCCTCTCCTCCACAGTGAGTCTGTGATTAGAACAAAGAGCATTTCCACTCATCTCTCACTAATATGAATCCCGTCCAGAGCTCACGTTGTTTTGGAACTCAAATAAAGAACAATCTGGATCCAGTGTGGAGCTCAGTGTTGTCCAATCAAGGATGACGTGCAACACAATGAAAAGTATCAGTGGAGGATTTCTGGCTTGTGTTTGCTGCTGTCTTCAGTGGCGCACATGAAAATCCTAGTTGCATTAAAATAATGTTAACAAATGATCCTGAAGGCATTCCAGGCAGCAAATCCAAGGATGAGCTCTTCCCGGCTATAAAAGCCCTGTCCACACTTAGTCACACACACACACACACACACACACACACGCCACACACACACACGCACACACACACACACACACACGCACACACACACACACGCACACACACACGCACACACACTGCCCTCATCATCATAGCTTCCCAATCTCAAAGCCAAGGGCAAGAGAGAGAGAGAAAATCAATGACAGAGATAGACAAAGGTTGATTATCATTCATCTGCTCCGTTACATATTTGAGAGCCAGTGAGTGTATTAAGAGCTGCTGTAGATCATCTGCACGACTGCTGCGAGAGCTCGCTGCCAAAACAACAGCAGTAACCAGGAATAAGCAAGAATAAGCAGGAATAAGCAAGAATAAGCAAGAATAAGCAGGAATAAGCAGGAATAAGCAGGAAAACCTCTAATACTTCATGTGAGCTTTCTCTGTGGCTGTGTTCACAGCACCAGGCTTTAACATGTGCAGTACAGAACAGAACAGTGGATCTGGAAGCAGCTGATTCATGATGAGAATGCAGGGATTCTCATCAGAGCCACACTGCACTCAATGAGATTATCAAAAATGAGATTATCAAAAATGAGATTATCAAAAATGAGATTATCAAAAATGAGATTATTAAAAATGAGATTATCAAAATGAGATTATCAAAATGAGATTATCAAAATGAGATTATCAAAAATGAGATTATCAAAAATGAGATAGTTAAAAATGAGATGATTCAAAATTAGATGATCAAAAATGAGATTATTAAAAATTAGATTATTAAAAATTAGATTATCAAAAATGAAATTATTAAAAATGAGATGTTTAAAAATGAGATGATTAAAATGAGATTATCAAATGATGAGATTATCAAAATGAGATGATCAAAAATGAGATAGTTAAAAATTAGACGATTCAAAATTAGATGATCAAAAATGAGATTATTACAAATTAGATTATCAAAAAGGAGATTATTAAAAATTAGATTATCAAAAATGAAATTATTAAAAATGAGATGTTTAAAAATTAGATTGTTAAAAATGAGATTATCAAAATGAGATTATCAAAATGAGATGATCAAAAATGAGATAGTTAAAAATGAGACGATTCAAAATTAGATGATCAAAAATGAGATTATTACAAATGAGATTATCAAAAAGGAGATTATTAAAAATTAGATTATCAAAAATGAAATTATTAAAAATGAGATTGTTAAAAATGAGATGATTAAAAATGAGATTATGAAAGCAGCCGTGTTTATTGCATTATTAAATGTAATGTAATGTAACGTTGTTGCCTCTGACATGCGTCTTCTCATCTGTCCACCGAAAACCCTGACTGACCCAAAAGAGGCGTGACATCACCCACAACAGGAAGTGGTCATTGCAAGTTTTTGACAGACTAGTCTTAATCTCAACAACTACCAGGGAAATGTCTTAATCTCAATATTTATATGTGTATGTGGCGACAGCACTGCTGATCACGAGCAGCATCACAAGCCCTGCTGCTGACTTGATTCATTTACACTGAAAACACAAGTCAATGAAAACCATGTGGAGGTGAACTGGACTCAAACGGTAACATGACTTATAAAATGTTCTATTGAAGACGAGCAAAAACTAGTGATTGAATCATTATCTTCAGGGAAAAAAATCAAGTGAGAGGAAGAACTTCAAGCTGTGATTGGGAGCTTTGAACTGTGGGGGGCAGTATTGCACCTGTCATTGTACAGCTTGCCAGAAATGAATGGAAGAAGAAGATGAAGCAAGAAGAAGCAAGAAGATGAAGCAAGAAGAAGCAGAAGATGAAGCAAGAAGAAGCTAATTTTCATTCAAAACCAGCCCAGTTACTGACTCTGGTGCCTATTGTGTGTATTTTGACTTTCAAACCAGACGACGACTTCCACTTTTTTATATATGGTCTGTGTCTTTGACAAAGTGAATACAGGGACAGAAACAATAGAAACACAAAGGCAAAAGACACAGAGCTCATAATAAATAAAGTATAATATAAAATATACAATTATGACATCACATCAAGGCAAGTCTCTAGAAATGAGTTTTGGAAATAACAACAATAATAAAAAAAAAGCACTAATTCAAAGTCTCGCCTAAGAAAAAGAAAATCATTCTGTTTAATCCCCAGATTAAATGAGTTCAGATATTTACATCTTACATCTGAAATGTTTCAGCGTTAAACGATGGCAGTTTTTTTTTTTTCAATGAAAAGACAAACAAACATGGATTTGTATTTGTTTTCTAGCTTTTGCTGAAAATCTTTCCATTCATTCACTCGGTCACATGTCAGTGCATTCATTACATTTATCATATCAGCCTTTATCATGACTGTAGCGGCACGTGGCAGTGGAATAATAAATAATAACAATAATAATAATAATAATAATAATAATAATAAAAGAAGAACAGCAGTGGCAGTAAATCTGTCACCGTGGTGGTTTACTTCACCACACGCTTGTTTCAAGTTGATTTTCTTATGTAAAAATGAAAGGAAAGCAAAGTGAAAACCTTCTGTGTGCTTTCAGAAACAGCAGGAATGTAAAACACAGCCCATTTGTACTTAATGAGCTGAATCATGTGAAAACACGGGCACAGTCCTGTTAAATAAGCAGTTACTCTTCATTAAACGTGATAATAAATGACCAAACTTTTGTCCTTTTTTCTGCAATAATAAGATTTAATCCTGAAGGGATTCAGGATGGATTAGGAAAATGAAAATGTTGTTGTCAGTATGAAGATTCAAATCCTGAATATAATAAAAGCTACTGAAACTTAAGGGTTATTCTTACCTTTCCCTCTCACACACACACACAGGTGTGCACAGCTATTCTTATTAGGACACTGCATTGACTTCCATTCATTTGAACACACTAAACAAAGCTCTATCCATAATCTCAACAATAACCATTTAATGTCTAAAGGTCCCTGAAGTTAGAAAAGAAGAGCCCGAGTGGACAAGAGAACAAGTGTCTGGTGTGCAAACGTTCAATAATTGAAATTTAAATAAGAAATCTAAAAATGAAATGTGTTGCTTTAAGTGATCAGTCACCTGCATCCTCCACTATAAGACCTTTGAGAAGACTGGACACAAATGCAAGACTCCAACAAACACAAACAGTCAAAGTCAATAAACTAATATATAATAATAATATAATAATCAAATACTGTTTAAATACTCCCAGAGAGACGAAGGTCAAGGGAGGTGAGAACACACGGAGGGAAACAGAAAAGTACAAATCAACAAGTTGAAGCATTTCTTTATGTAGGAGAACAACATCACACACCTCTCAGTGCACAGTGTGAAGGAAATCATTAGCATTAGAAGAAGATTATATTTATACTGCATGAATCTTTTTGACCTTCAGCAAGATGCTAACTTTAATAATTAGACCAACAATAATAACACACGGTCAAAATAATTTAAAGACGTTAATGAAGCAAAACATTATTACATGCAAAAATGACATGGATCAGAGTCTCCATGTGACAGTATTTATTCATGTCAAACAGGCTCACACACACACACGTTGTCCTGCTCTGCTCAGTGTGTGTGTGTGTGTGCGTATGTGCGCGTGTGTGTGCGTGTGTGTGTGTGTGTGGAGGAGATCTGTCAACAGTCCTATTCATCGTGGCTTTTCTTAGTGCGAGTGTGCAGGTGTTTACTGTAACAAAGAGACAGAAACAAATGTCAGTGTCCTCGATGCCTGGAGGGCAGATGGAGAAGAGGGCGGAGACACGGAGACGCTCAGGGTGAGAGACAAAGTCAAACAAAGCAAAAGTAGACAGAGAGAAGCAGTGTGAGTATGATGCAGGTGGTGCTACACACTACACTTCAGCTGGAAAAGGAAATAAGAAAAAGAAAAGTCAATTTACAAAACCAAGACCAACAAGTCCTGTTTTGGATTTTAGTGGAATCTAATCAAAGGAACACGTCTGAAGAAAGGTCAAGTCCAGCTTCCACGAGCTTAACCATACAAGGAGGTAATCCTGAAATGATCCTCAGGCTCACACAGCAGATTTCACAGATTACATCACATTTGCCTGAATAATCTCATCTCACTTTGATTTAATGAAATGATGAAAACATACATTTGTCCTGTTTGTAAAAGTGTTGATCAGAACAAGTACGAGGTCAAAGGTCAACAAATGTAGACGTGAACATACCATATACAACGTAAACAGAACTATAACATTAAAAGCAGCTATTTGTTAAATAGAAATGCTACACGTGCTACAAAGACACACACACACACGTGGCTGATCCTTAACTAAGTTCAAATGTATTCAGTGACTTTGGTGTTGGAATCGTGAGTTCAGATTCACCTCAGTGACACTAAAAAACCTGAACATGAAGAACCAAATACATTCATAAGAAGTGAACCTTTTGTTAAGAGCCTGAGGGTGAGGGTAAGAGTAAGGGTGAGGGTGAGGGTGAGGGTGAGGGTCCGAGTCACGTCTGGAGTTCTAAAGTCTTACTCTGGAACACAAGTCGCACACTTGTCTAATGAGCATGAACTCTCCCTGCACCACGTGCCGTTTCAACGAGTTGCTGCACGAACAGAAAGGCCAGCGCTGAAGTCAGTTGGCAGCCGGAGCGTCGGAGCGCCGGAGCGCCGGAGCG
>NW_025322484.1:42500-47694 GCF_019176455.1 Solea senegalensis
ACATGGATGAACATGTAAGAACATGGATTGAACATGGATGAACATGGATGAATGTAAGACCATGGATGAACATGTATGAACATGGATGAACATGTAAGAACATGGATGAACAGTAAGAACATGGATGAACATGGTTGAACATGGATGAACATGGATGAACATGGGAGAACATGGATGAACATGTAAGACCATGGATGAACATGTATGAACATGGATGAACATGTAAGAACATGGGAGAAACATGGATGAACATGGATGAACATGGATGAACATGTAAGACCATGGATGAACATGGATGAACATGTAAGAACATGGATGAACACGGATGAACATGTGGATGAACATGGATGAACATGTGGATGAAAGATATGAACATGGATGAACATGTAAGACCATGGATGAACATGAACATGGATGAACATGTAAGAACATGGGAGAACATGGATGAACATGGATGAACATGGATGAACAAGACCATGGATGAACATGTATGAACATGGATGAACATGTAAGAACATGGATGAACATGGATGAACATGTGGATGAACATGGATGAACATGTGGATGAACATGTATGAACATGGATGTAAGACCATGGATGAACATGTATGAACATGTAAGGGATGAACATGTAATGAACATGGATGAACATGGATGAACATGGATGAACATGGATGAACATGTGGATGAACATGTATGAACATGGATGAACATAAGAACATGGATGAACATGTATGAACATGGATGAACATGGATGAACATGTGGATGAACATGGATGGTATGGATGAACATGTGGATGAACATGATGAACATGGATGAACATGTAAGAACATGTATGAACATGGATGAACATATGAACATGGATGATGTAAGAACATGTATGAACATGGATGAACATGGATGAACATGATGAACATGGATGAACATGGATGAACATGGATGAACATGGATGAACATGTATGAACATGGATGAACATGGATGATGAACATGGATGTATGAACATGGATGAACATGTAAGAACATGGATGAACATGGGAGAACATGGATGAACATGGATGAACATGGATGAACATGTAAGACCATGGATGAACATGTATGAACATGGATGAAATGTAAGAACATGGATGAACATGGATGAACATGTGGATGAACATGGATGAACATGTGGATGAACATGTATGAACATGGATGAACATGTAAGCGGATGAACATGTATGAACATGGATGAACATGGATGAACATGTATGATGAACATGGATGAACATGGATGAACATGTTATATGTATGAACATGGATGAACATATGTATGAGAACATGTATGAACATGGATGATGTAATATGAACATGATGAACATGGATGAACATGTAAGAACATGTATGAATATGGATGAAATGGATGAACATGTATGAACATGGATGAACATGGATGAACATGGATGAACATGGATGAACATGGGAACATGTATGAACATGGATGAACATGGATGAACATGTATGAACATGTATGAACATGATGAACATGTGGATGAACATGGATGAACATGAACATGGATGAACATGTATGAACATGGATGTACATATGGATGAACATGTGGATGAACATGTGGATGAACATGGATGAACATGGATGGATGAACATGGATGAACATGGATGAACATGTGGAGAACATGGATGAACATGTATGAACATGTGGATGAACATGTGGATGATGGAACATGGATGAACATGAACATGGATGAACATGTATGAACATGATGAACATGGATGGATGAACATGAACATGATGGATGAACATGTGGATGAACATGGATGAACATGGGAACATGGATGAACATGGAACATGGATGAACATGTGGATGAACATGGATGAATGTAAGAACATGGATGAAATGGATGAACATGTATGAACATGGATGTGGAACATGTAAGAACATGGTGATGTATGGCTGGATGAACATGGATGAACATGTAAGAACATGGATGAACATGTGGATGAACATGGATGAACATGAATGAACATGTATGAACATGTGGATGAACATGTAAGAACATGGATGGACATGTATGAACATGGATGAACATCGTAACATGTCTGTAACTTTGTTCACTGTGATTCTCTCTCTTCTTCTGCACCACTGAATTTATGTCACCATAGTAACAATTAATCGATTAATCGATTATTAATCAATTACTAAATTCATCGACAACTATTTTGATAATCGATTAATTGGTTCAAAGCTTTTTTCGTGATTAAAACAAGATTTCCGACTGTTTCAGCTTCTTAAATGTGAGTATTGTCTTCATTTCTTTGCTCTGAGAACAAAGAAATCATTAAAAGTCAATCATTCTGGTTTGTGGACAAAACGAGAACATCATCATTTCCAGGTTTGACGAACACCGATCAACATTTTTAAAGGTTTTCTGATTTTTTATGGACCAAATGATTAATCCATTAATTAATAATGAATCCTCACAAAGATATATATACAGGAACACACACACACACACACAGCACAGTGAGCCACCTTCATTATCCCGCGCAGAGAGCAGACAACACAAGAGGCTCTTGTCTTTTTGGAATGAGTAGAACATGTTTGTTTATGAGCAGAAATATGAAGTCATTATGTTTAGATTGATGGATAGGATTTCTATTCTGCGTTCTCTTTCACTGAGTAAATCATTCATGCACTGGTGTTTTGACATCCTAAGTGGAGTCTCAGCGTCTGTCTTTCATTTCCTCTCTTGCCTTCGCTCTGTCCCTCTTTCACTTTCTTTCTCCTCAACATGCGTTGTACATTCTACATTCAGCCAAACATGAAATAAACACACCCATCTGGTCTTTCACTCTCTCTCTCTCTCCACTCGGACCTTTATGGAGCGGCGTTTCTTTCATCCTGGACGTGCGTTGAGATATCAAATAAACACTGAGACAAAGCGAGCACGCAGGGCCAGCGCCTCCCGTCAGCCTCCATCCCTGCCACCTGGCGGCGAGTGAGCACCACCCACTGGATCAGATCCACATGAAGACAAACATGAGTTACTTCAGCTGTGGACGTCAGACTTTTGGAAGCTGATTCTGTTTCATTCTTGAATATCATAAAGTACTGTTTGAAATGTGACTGAGGAATCACCGGGAGCCAGAGGGCCGGGCATCACTGGGCAGCAGGAAATGTCAGCCAAGGAGCAGGAAGCCAGTTCTACTAACACATGGAGAGGAAAGGCACGCACCGCTCACACCAAAGTGAATGTTTCTCTAAAACTGGGAACATAACCCACTGGTTACGCCTTCAGGTGCCAGACGTTTTATCTATGACAAACACGTGTGTGAATCTCCTACAATAAGCTTATGAACGTGATAGATGAGGTACTGACACACAGACAGGCAGCATCACTCTCTCACTGAACACACAGAAGCCAGATAATATTTTAACTGGAGACAAAAGTTTGTAAGTTTGAACTGTGTTTTAAATAGTGCTGTCAAACCATTCAAATCTTTAATCACGATTAATCACACATTTGTATCTATTCTAAATGTCCCTTGATTTCTTCTCATTTTAATGCTCTCATCAACATAGAAAAGTGTTTTTTTATTGAGACAATATCTCTGTCACCTGCATATTGTGACTTCTTGCTCTTATTGTGATAATAATAATAACAATAATAAGAGAGGCTGTGTGTGAATAAAGTGCCGTGGTTTCATGTGTTGTTGCCGTAACGAGCTAATCCGAGCTAAAGGAGCTAGCGGTCTTCGGAGGTGTCCTTACTAAGGTTCGGGGGTCTGAGCGTGGTTGGTCGGTAACACTGCAGACATCATGACGTGGATGAAATGATCCAGGCTGCGTTGGATACGGAGAAGCGCACAGCGCTCGCCATCCACTCAGAACAAGCCCAAACAAGTGTCTATCAGAAGGTCCCAGCTACACTTAGCCTAGTGTTCTGGAGCCTGTCTTGCTGCTGAAGTCTGACAAAGACATACCTCTGCTATGACCACGTGTATTTGCACATTACAACTGCTTGATTTAGATAAAAGCAACCTTGGACACTCATAAACCAATCCATAATCCAATTTTGGAGGACGACAACCACTTTTAGGCGTCTGCGCTACAGCACGCTAACTCATTTCAGATGCACCATGAGCCTCTGCCAGCTGTGGACCGTACATGGAAGCACAGCACGACTGGGTGGATCATGGATGTTGGTATAAAAGAGGAAAAGAAAGTGTAATGAGATTAGAAGGACAGAGAAGGATGAGGGGCAGATGACTCAGCATAGAGAGTCATGACTGGCAGATTTTTAAATTGAGTTGTGAAAATTCTTGGACAACAAAATGTGAGAGAAAATTCTTTGTCTGTTCCACAGCAGTGACCCGGAGGGTTCCAAAGGACCGGAGCTCTTTATTTACATTGGCAAAAACCTCCTGCACATTATAATCCTGATGAATATTTATTTATATATATCTCAGGATTTGTTCTGCTCGAAGGAGTCCTGTTTGGGTTGGCCCTGATCTGACTGGACCATCTGGTTGTCCTCAGGTCCGTTCTACGGGACCGGACAGAGTCCAGAACCTCAGCACGCTCTAAAAAACAGATCCAGGAATATTTCTCTGATCCATAATTCACGGCTCGCAGACACCAGGCGGGCAGTGAGCTGTAAAACTGCGACTGCGACTGTTGGTGGCTGAGGTTTGTGTTGTTGTTGTGCAGTTTCAGGGGAAACTGCACAACAACAACAGTTTTGTGCTGGTGAATCTTTGATCTCCTGCCAGATCTGAAAGCTTCTCTTGTTTGACCCACAGGGACTGAGGAGACAAGCGAGAAAGTCACATGACTGTCTTACATAGTTTGGTTTTTTAAGACATTTTCACTGAGATTGGAAATGATCTCAGCGTTCATTCATTCATCCTCTGTGCAGGTGCCCCAGTTTTAGTCGTTTAGGGAAATGATGCGTGAAAAATGGACGCGTTAACGTTAGCATCCATCATCTGTGAGAGCACATGGTGTTAGCACTGCCACGCACACACACGCACGCACGCACTACATTACATGTCATTTAGCAGACACTTTTATCCAAAGTGACTTACAATTGAATTGAGTACAATCAGCCAGGGGTGGAATCAAACTTGCGACCATTGCGACTATGTTGTCTTTCGCACACAGGGTACCGATCTTAACCACTGAGCCACTTCACCCCC
>NW_025322485.1:0-5000 GCF_019176455.1 Solea senegalensis
GTAAAACGGTCGGAGCGAGGACACTTCCGGGTTTGAGAACCGTACTCGCTGCTCACGGACTTGAGAATTAGAACAAAACTTGAACTGAGACTGATGACGTTTCACAAGTATTAATGTGTAATTTATGTGTGCGTGTGTTTGTCGCAGCATGAGGAAGAGCGAGCGAGTGCGCGCGAGAACCGCAGACCTGTCAAGTTTGACAACTACAGTAACCGGAAGTGATGCAGCTCGTCCTTTAAAAATAAAACTAAAAAATGATAGTTTACGTGGGAGAAAATACTTTTTGTTCAAAGAAAGTGACGCTTTAATAAAATCTGGTCAAATATTAAACTTGTGTTCACACAGTTCAAAGTTCACATAAGACATTTGAACTTAGTGATGGAGGCAGCAGTGTGTGTGTGTGTGTTTGTGTGTGTGTGTGTGTGTGTGTGTGGTCGACAAACTTCAGTTTAACCGTGAGATAAAGACGTGATCACAGACAGACAGACGACTTTTGTGACGCAGAGATCATAGAAAGTTAAACTGACGCAGATTTATTTTAGTCTTTTAATTAGTGGATAAAATGTGCGTGTGTGCGCGTGCACAGTCAGCACCTTACACAACCACGTTAAAAAAAAAAGACCTGAACAAACTCTTCAAATGACTCGGCTCATGCTTTTACTGTGAAAGTCTCCATCGGAAGTTGTGTGTCGTCACTGACAGGTGCTGACGGCAATGGGCGGGGCCACGGGGACTGCGGCGATAAACAAACTCACGCAGTGAATCGTCACAGACTCTGCAGCAGTTTATCACGCGACTGAAACTCACGCAGTGAATCGTCACAGACTCTGCAGCAGTTTATCACGCGACTGAACCGAATCAGGGCTTTAACCCGGGTCACGGTCTGGACCTCATCTGGAAACGAACCGGTCTGACCCGGTTTATGTGACGCGTTCACGTCCCCGCGGATTAAAGACACAAACATGACGGAGCTGAGGAGGCGAGGAGGCGGAGGAGGAGACAGTCCCGAGAACATGAGCGACAAGGTAAGGAAGCAAGGAGACAAGGACACACGAGGGCGAGGAGACAAAGTATGAGACAAGAGAACGAGGACGTAATGAGGAGACGAGGGTGGGAGGCAAGGAGACAAGGACACGAGTTGACAAGAGTGAGGATCGAAGGAGTTAAGGGGGAGGACACGAGGGCTGATAGAAGGACATGAGATTGAGGAGACAAGTGGTGATAGAAGGACTCAAGAGTTTGGAGACAAGTGAGGACAGAAGGACACGAAGACAAGGAGGCAAGTGGTGATTGAAGGAGTCAAGAGTGAGGGGACAAGGGCTTAAAGAAGGAAGCATGAGTGTCTTCAGAACTGGTTCTGCTGGTTCTTGTCAGACTGGGTCAGCTAGTTAACCGTCTCCGTCAGTTGTCGATCATCTAACGTCTGTTACTGAGTTAGCCTCTGGTTAGCTTCAGTAATCCTCCGTCTGTAACGAAGTTACATACACAGTGAAACGATCACGTGTTCATTTATTCACGTGAACACAAAAATATCAAAAATACACATGAAAATAAAAATGGGATATTAGACTGTGCGCGTGCGCCCAGGTATTACCTAAACCTGTTTACACACTCACATTATGGGGACTTGTTTTCCTTGTGGGGACAAAAATCAAGTCCCCATAATGTAAATGACTACATTTTAAGGTGAAGATGTGTTTTAAGGTTAGGTTGAGGTTAGAGTTAGGGTCAGGATTAGGATTAGGATTAGGGCAGTAGTAATTGTGGTTAAGGTTAGAGTAAGTCTCCAGGAAATGAATGTAAGTCAATGCAATGTCCCCTCATGTCATGAATGTTGTACGTGTGTGTGTGTGTGTGTGTGTGTGTGTGTGTGTGTGTCAGGAGGCTGATGCTGAGGACAGACTCGGTCTTCAGCCTGATACAGATCCAGATCCAGATCCAGATGTTGATATGGACTGTAAAGCAGACACTCCAGATGTTCCTCTGTCCACAGCTGACATTGACAACACTCCACAGTGTCTGAACAAGGCTCTGGAAGGACTGCCACCAAGGTACACACACACACACACACACACAGTGCAGGAGTGTGCGCCTCTGGTTCTCAGCAGCAGGGGGCGCTCTCTTCTGAAGTGGTGTTCGTTTGACGTCTAAATGGTTGGTGATTAGTGAATTAATCAATTATTCATTGATTAACTGATTAGTTGACTACACACAGTGTTGTTCCGTGATGAATGGATGAATTTAGTGTGTTCACAGATGGCGCATTTCCACCGGCTCGCCTCGCCTCGGCACGATTAGGTCGCATCTCCACTACTAAAAAGAACCTACTTAACGTGGGCGGAGTCATCACTGCACGGCCGAGTGAAACTGCGGTGACTTTGTTTTAAACGCGACACACACACACACACGAGTGACGGGTGACTAGTTGTTGGAGATTAACCCACGTTGTTAGGATTGTTAAGTAGTTTTAAGTGATCTATGATCTACGCCACTGTTTGGCTTGATTTGTGTGTGGGAGGTCTCTTCCTGTGACGGGACTCAGCGGCCGGCAGTCTGACCAATCATCGCATATTACCTGCTTTTAAGCACGCTTGGAACCTCGTCTGAGCAGGTACTATTTTTATTACCTGGTACCAGGTACTAGGCTAATGGAAACGCTACTTCAGCCGTGCCGTGCCGTGCCGTGGCGAGGCGAGGCGAGTGGAGCGGGTGGAAATACGCCAAGAGTGATCTGCTGTTGTCTCTTTTCACATCTTTTCATTTTAGACCATGTTGAGTCTCTCAGGTAACTAACTAGCTAACTAACTAACTTTTGATGCACCAGGTCAAGACAGCCACACATGAACACATGAACAAGTCGAATCATGGTGGTGGTGGAGGGTGTGGCCAATGATTGACAGCCAGGTCACACGACTTAAAGGCTCAGGGCGAAGGGAACAGCTCTGATTAAAGGCTAATCACTGCTGCGGGGGGAGTGGCTTATCTGGAGTCTGTGACCTCACACTCTGACTGACATCCCAGGCTCCTCCTCTTTTACGACACCAGCTGATCAGTGTTGTTGTAACGTGTCATTGAACACAGGTCATGGTTTGGTAGTGAAAACTATAAGTGTGAATGAATGAGTGAGTTATTTTTCTCCACAGGTGGAAGAATTACTGGATCCGTGGGGTTTTGTCTTTAGCTATGATTTCAGGATTCTTCCTCATCATCTACCTGGGACCTGTCACTCTGCTGTTAGTGGTGAGTCACACACACACACTACATGCTAACAGGTGCTAGTACAGTTGAACTCAGTGTTAGCGGTTTACTCAAGAACACACAGTCCAGCTTCTCATGTTTCCTGTTTCCTGTCACATGACTCAGGTCATGACTGTACAGATCAAGTGTTTCCACGAGATCATCACCATCGGATACAGAGTTTATCATTCCTACGAGCTGCCGTGGTTCAGGACTCTGAGCTGGTAAGAACAACACGCGTACGCAACGTGCAACCGCGTTACATACCGTTACATACGCGTTGCATTACATGTGAGAATAACCGTTACATACCGCGTTACACGTACATGTGAGAATAACCGTTACATACCGTTCGTACATTATACGTGAGAAATAACATGTTACATACACGTGTAGAATAACATATTTACATACATTGCGTACGTTGAGAATAACCGTTACGTACGTGAGAATAACGCGTTACGTGCATGTGCGAATAACACGTTACATACACATGTGATTACGTGTGAGAATAACGCGTGCGTACGTACATGTGAGAATAACCGTTACATACACGTTACGTATGTGAGAAAACCGTTACATACGTTGAGAATAACATGTTACATACATTACGTATTAATACATGCGCACATGTAACAGTTACGTTACATGTAAGAATAACCGCATACGTTACGTATGAATAACCGTTACATACCGTTACGTACATGTGAATAACGCGTTACATACATGTGAGAATAACATGTTACATACCGTTACGAGAATAACACATACGTGAGAATAACATGTTACATACATGTGACATGTGAGAAAAACCGTTACATACATGTGAAATAACGCTACATACCGTTAATAAATAACCGCGTTACGCATGTTACATACGTATATAACATGTTACATACACGCCACACGTTGTTACATACATGTGAGAATAACAGCGTTACATGTTACATGTTAGTGTACATACCACGTTACATACATGTAACATGTTACATACAACATGAGAATAAAGTAGGTACATGTAACACTAACATGTTACATACATGTTACGTACATGTGAGAATAACACGTTACATACATGTGAGAATAACA
This sequence comes from Solea senegalensis, assembly GCF_019176455.1. Classification (NCBI taxonomy): domain Eukaryota; kingdom Metazoa; phylum Chordata; class Actinopteri; order Pleuronectiformes; family Soleidae; genus Solea; species Solea senegalensis. The sequence goes on from NW_025322485.1 coordinate 4,327, forward strand.
TGTTACATACACGTTACGTACATGTGAGAATAACATGTTACATACATGTTACGTACATGTGAGAAAAACACGTTACATACATGTGAGAATAACACGTTACATACACGTTACGTACATGTGAGAATAACATGTTACATACATGTTACGTACATGTGAGAATAACACGTTACATACATGTTAGGTACATGTAAGAACAACGCGTTACATAGGTGTGAGGACACCACGTTACATACGTGTGAGGACAACACGTTACATACACAAACATACCGAAGAAACCAGGGTCTGATCCATGAATGAGTGTTTTTTTAACGTGTGTGTGTGTGTGTGTGTGTGTTTCAGGTACTTCCTGGTGTGCGTTAATTACTTCTTCTATGGTGAAACGTTGGCAGATTACTTTGGAGCTCTGGTTCAGAGGGAGGAGCCTCTGCAGTTCCTGGCTCGTTATCACCGCTTCATCTCATTTGCTCTTTACCTCGCAGGTGATCATGTGACCTCTGTACCTGAGAGAACACACACACTCTCACTCTCTCTCTCTCTCTCACACACACACTCTACGTGTGTGTGCGTTGTATAGATGTGTTGTTGTTGTTGTTGTTGTTGTTGTTGTTGTAAACTCCTGACGTCCTGTTGTGATGTCGTCTCTTCACAGGTTTCTGCATGTTTGTGCTGAGTTT
>NW_025322485.1:10000-18656 GCF_019176455.1 Solea senegalensis
TGGGACCCTTCAGTGTCACCCACTATAGGACATTTAGGACACTTCAGTGTCACACACTATAGGACATTTGGGACCCTTCAGTGTCACCCACTATAGGACATTTAGGACACTTCAGTGTCACACACTATAGGACATTTGGGACACTTCAGTGTCACCCACTATAGGACATTTAGGACACCAGTGTCACACACTATAGGACATTTAGGACACTGGTGTTGGACACAGAGGACACTTGTGTTGGACATTGAGGACACTTGTGTTGGACACTGGTGTTTATTTTTTGTGTCTTTGATGAAGTTAAGCTTTTTCACAGCTTTGTAGTTGAGACGTCAGAGCGTCGTCATGGAAACACTCTGCTTGCATACTGTACATAGAGAAATATAAATATAGATATTCATATAAATATAGATCTAGATTTAAAAGACTCTGATGAGAAGAAACATCAGCATGAACAAGCTGCTGCATATTGTCTGAAGATTTAAAGGAACAGTTCAACATTTGTGACCAGATGAGGTCATGATGAGATCACATGTTCTCGTCTTCCTGCTTCAAATCATGTTTTTGTTTATTAGGCCAACATCCCATAATAAGACATGTTTCCATGCGCATGTGTGAGGGTTTGTTTTACTTTGGGCTGAAAGCGTCTCCTCTTACACTTTGAGGTCATAGAGGTCATAGAACCTAGACCTGGACCTGGACCTGGACTGGACATTTTAAAAGTTTTAAATCACTTTTTCATGTTTTATTTTTTCAGATCAAAGACAATGTTGAACTGTTCCTTTAAGAGGCCGTGCTTCCAGTGAGCTGCAGGGGGCGGGGCTTAACTCACTGTTTATTCACTATGAATGTAGTTTACAATGTGACGTCAACGTGTTCATGACAACAACAACAACAACACGTGAACTGTATGATTTATGTGTGTATGATGTGAACACACACACACACACACACAGTCATATACAACTGTACTGTATTTATACACATACACACACACACACACACACACACACACACACACAGGTTTGTTAGCAATATCTTCTTCTGATGCAGGTAAAAGAAATCATTTTAATGACTTCACTGACGAGCTCATCGGGCTCGTCACGTGACGTGGTTCTCTGAATGTTTACCAAAGTTCCTGAATGATTCCGTCTGTGAAAAATGTCTCCGCCTACTTCCTGTGACATCATCCCCTCTACACACACACACTCCGTGAACAGGATGAACCTGGTCATCGTCATGACGACACAGACTGTCACATGAATCAATAATCTCATTCAAAACGTTTACATTGTCATGGTTTTAATCTTTTTTTTTCTGTAAATGATTTAAATTCAAATGTTTGACGAAAACAGTTCATTGATATTTAAATTTCCAGATTAAAGATGAACAACGACAGAAGCTGAGCTTCAGTAAGTCATTACTTTATTAATAATAATAATAATAATAATAATAATAATAATAATAATTTATCTTTTATTTTGAAAAGCCTGCTGCTTTGTGTATATTTTCATTTGGTTTGAGGAGTAAATGTGTTTTTTGTGGATCATATTTAAAACCATAGACAGGAAGTGATGTCATGTGTTTGGGGAAACAGAAGTTGTTTACGTTAAGAGGTGAATAAAACTTTTTTCTTTATGTTTGTGCTTCAACTTTTTCAACAACAATGAAAACATTAAAGGAACATTCTGACTTTTATTACAGTCAATGATGACGTCATCAACAACAAACAAACAAACAAACACAGATGATGTCATCAAAACAAATTTCATCCAAATATGAACAGACACAGTTAACAGACTTAGTTACCAGTTAACAGACTGAGTTAACAATTAACAGACTTAGTTGAGAGTTAACAGACTGAGTTACCAGTTAACATGGTTAGTTAACAGTTAACAGACTGAGTTACCAGTTAACATGGTTAGTTAACAGTTAACAGACTGAGTTAACAATTAACAGACTCAGTAAAGAGTCAACAGATTAAGAGTTAACAGACTTAGTTACCAGTAAACAGACTGAGTTAACAGTTAACAGACTTGGTTAGCAGTTAACAGACTGAGTTAACAGTTAACAGACTTGGTTACCAGTTAACAGTTAACAGACTTGGTTAGCAGTTAACACACACACACACACACACAGAGTAACTGTGACTCATCTAAGGTTATATTCTTGAAACTAGTGCAAAGTTAAATGACATAAATGTCTAAAGTTCAAAGTGCTCCAAGGGTCAACTCAACCACAGACAGAGGTCAAAGGTCAGAGAGGAGACTGTCCTCATTGTGTCCTTCTTCCTGTTTTATTTCGTAGTGTTGTCACTTCCTCTCTGTTCATCATCAAACGTTTTACTTCCTGAACGTTGCTAACCGAAGCTGACGGTGAAAACAGTGACTCTGTGTCGCCCCCTTCAGGTCAAAGGTGTGAAACTTTGTTGTTTATGTAAAATGCGATGATTGTTGCAAATCAAAAGTAGCATTAGCCTAGCATTAGCTGGTTTACGATTTTTAAACGTGACGTGTTTAACGTCGTCTGTTGCTAGGCGACGACAACATGGACGTTAAGGATTTGACATTAAATCACAAACGTTTCCCTCTAAGTGTTGAACGGCACGTTGTCCTCGACCACGTCCTCGAGGACAGACTGTCGGCCGAGTGCCTCGGGACAGAAGACGTGACGTAGGGCGGCGAGTCCGAGACGCACCGACAGCCTCAGGACGAGAAAGGCCAGAGGAACCGTGACCTCCATGAGGTGGAAGATGGAGGCGCTGAATTTAGTGAGAAAACATGTGAGGACAAACGTTGTCAAAGCGACGCACGGATACAGCGCTAACTTAGCGAGCATGAAGACGTGCTCACGGCCGCCGTGTCTCACGTGAGGATGAAGCGTCTCCTGCTGACTGAACAGAGCCACCACGAAGATGCTGAGCTGAAAAATCCCAGCGAAGAACACGATCACGCAGCTGATCTGAACGGCTTCCAGTTCGTTGCGCGAGTTACGCGGGAACTCTTGAGTTAGCTGGTAGGCTAACGGCAAACCTCCAACAAACGCCAGCGAGAACGTGTTCAACAAACCCATGAGACGCGTCGTCCTGGTGACGTGGAGGAAGAGCGAGTGGTGGACGAACCACAGGAGGCCGACGGTGGCGAAGGAACCGAAGTAGGCGAGATATTGTGGCCCGTAGACCTGCAGGGCGGCGACAAGACTCCCGCCAAACGTCTTCTTCACCGCCGTCGGGTCTGGAACGTTGTCCTCGCTGAAACAAATGAAACATCATCCAAATGATTTGATCAACGTTCTTATTTTAACCTCATGAATGTTCCAGAAAACAAAGAAAGACGTTGACCAGATGTCGAGGATGAGCAGCGTCGCCACGATGGCGTAAACGCCGTCGCTGAACGCCTCCACGCGCTCTTTACTCAGAGCTTCACTGGGCAGGAAGCTGGAGAACAACATGGCGTCCGGAGACTCGTCCACGTGACCTGGAAACAACACACTTAATGATTAATCATCATCATCATCATCGTCATCATCGTCATCATCAGTGACTGAACTCACCGATGGCTTTGCTGCGACACCACTTCACTCCCTGAGAGATGTACGGCAAGAAGACGACGACGGCCAACAACGCGTACGACTGAAAACAACACGTTTGTTAAGTGAAGAAAACGAAGAAGACGAAGAAGAACAGGAGGAGGAGGAGGAGACAAACCAGCTGGAAGAAGACGAAGGAGATGACGCTGGCGAAGAAGCACATGATGGGAACTCTCATGATGACTTTAAGGATGTGATGTTTGTAGGAGCTTCGATTCTCCGACATCTGGATTTGATCGCTGAGCAGAACCGGACGACTGAAGGCGTACAACACGATCCCTGACTACACAACAGACACACAACACCATCCCTGACTACACAACAGGCACACAACACCATCCCTGAATACACAACAGACACACAACACCATCCCTGACTACACAACAGGCACACAACACCATCCCTGACTACACAACAGACACACAACACCATCCCTGACTACACAACAGGCACACAACACAACAGACACACAACACCATCCCTGACTACACAACAGACACACTGTGTGTGTTTGTGTGTTTCACCTGAATGAGTCCAATGATCATCACTGAACCACAAAAGAGGAGGAGCCCCAGACCGTTGTCAGGGAAAGAGGCCATTAAAGAAAACTGAGAGAGAGAGATCTTCGTCATCATCATCATCATCACCATCATCATCATCATCATCATCATCATCATGTGACTCACTGTATATGGCAGGAAGGTGATGATCATCATACAAGCCTGAAAACAAACAAACAAACAAACACTTTCATTGTCAGGGTTTACTTTCTTTCTTAGTTATTAAAGTTACGAAAGTTATTTAAGTTACTAAAGTTACTAAAGTTATTTAAGTTACTAAAGTTATTTAAGTTACTAAAGTTACTAAAGTTATTTAAGTTACTAAAGTTACTAAAGTTATTTAAGTTACTAAAGTTACTAAAGTTACTAAAGTTATTAAAGTTACTAAAGTTACTAAAGTTATTTAAGTTATTTAAGTTACTAAAGTTACTAAAGTTATTTAAGTTACTAAAGTTACTAAAGTTATTAAAGTTACTAAAGTTATTTAAGTTACTAAAGTTATTTAAGTTATTTAAATTACTAAAGTTATTAAAGTTACTAAAATTATTTAAGTTACTAAAGTTATTTAAGTTATTGAAGTTATTAAAGTTCCTTAAGTTACTAAAGTTATTAAAGTTCCTTAAGTTACTAAAGTTATTTAAGTTACTAAAGTTATTAAAGTTACTAAAATTATTTAAGTTACTAAAGTTATTTAAGTTATTGAAGTTATTAAAGTTCCTTAAGTTACTAAAGTTATTAAAGTTACTAAAGTTATTAAAGTTACTAAAGTTACTAAAGTTATTGAAGTGCTGACATCACAACTTACGAGGTTGAGTAAAGCGAGACAATCATCGACGTAAACGATGACCTGAAACAACCTGAGACACAAGAAAGTGATTAATGACTGAGTGAGTGTGAGTGAGTGAGTGAGTGAGTGAGTGAGTGAGTGGCCGTTTCTCAATACTTGGGAAGTATATACTTGAGAAGTAGTATATACTTGCCAAGTACGGGAGTACACAAGTATGTGGTTGCTTCTCAATACTCAAGTATGCAAGTATGTATGTATTGTTCTGCTGTTTGAAAGTGCTGCAGCCTCATTAGCGCCACCTACGGTGTTGATAAATGAACATTGAAATACTTTTAATAAATGCATATATATTATTATTTTTACATTTTAAATGTTGAACTTCATTAATTAATTTATTTCTACTAAAATATACAATACAAATAATATAATGTGGAAATTAGATATATTACAGCATTGTAGAGTAGTATATATATATATATATATATATATATACATACTACTCTGCATATCTAATATTTACATATTATATTTTAATACAGATACAATGACCGTGCGACTTTAATATAAATCTAAAATTCAAAGTTAAAATAAATAAAACATTAATAATACACAAACTTTCAAAGGTCAAAACGTTTCCATTAAAAACAAAATAACACGTCAACAACAAATCTATGGATCACACCGAGCATCTAATGACAGCGGATCATTTCATCAGGACAGGCCGAGGTCACGCTGCCCTCTGCTGGACACAGTGAGCGCAGAGCGTCCGCAGAGGCGGAGCTTGTCACCTCCGACAAACGTCGCTGCCAAACTATAAATACGTCATATCTTCATACACAAACCACACGTTTGAATTCTAAATGACTCATTTCTCGCCTCAAATGATGTTAAAACTTTGTTCCGGGACACAGAGAAATATTTATTTCAGATTTATGTTTCTATTATCTGCTGCTATGCTCCGCCCAAATGTATTCTGGGATACATGACCATCCCAAGTACGCTGAAGTCACCTCCGATGCATACTTCCGGGTTTGAGAACCGTCCTCGCTGTTCGCTTACTTGAGAATTAGAACAGCACTTGGACTGAGGCTGATGATGAAGTACGCACAAGTACGCACAAGTACACACAAGTACGCACAAGTACACACAAGTACGCACAAGTACGCACAAGTATGGATATTGAGAAACGGCCAGTGTGTGAGTGAGTGAATGACCTGATGTGGGCGGCCCAGGCCACAGTCACGATGAGAAACGTCATTAAATAAACTGCGATTTTTGTCGTTAACAGAAGCTGAAAACTTTGTCGTAACTGCTGAAAAAACAACAAAAGAAAAATAATTTTTACATTTTTAAATTTTCAAATATTTGTTACTGTGATAACTTTATTATGAACAGAGTGAGACGTCTCTCGTTACCTCGTCATCCTCCATCTTTGTGTGAGCCACAGGTAAAATCTGAAAACACAAACAGGTGACGTCACGTGACTGGGAGAAAGGTGGGAGAGGGGGCGTGGCTTCAGCTGTGACCTCACCATGACCGTCGCGATGATAGAGATGAGCGCGTCACTGTAGTTCAACAGTCTCTGGGAGGAGCTACAGGGGCCCCGCCCCCCGCCTGCCGGACTGACGAGGCTGCGCGAGCTATTCTCCGTGTTGTCCTCCACCTGCTGCTCTATGACGTCACTATCCTCGCGACCTTCCATCATCGTGGACGAGGAAGAGGCGGGAAAACACTTCGAGCTCGAACCCGCGGACCCACAGACCACTGTGTTTACAAACAGCAGAGGATCAGCTGAGTGACGGCGGAACCGGAAACAGCTGCCCGCTTCCTGTTGTGTACAAAGCTCGTGTTTGGAGTGAGAGCAGCCACTGTGTTTGTTTTTAGAGATGATTTAAAGAAGAAACGACACAAACAATCAATAAAAACGATCATTACGTCATTGATAGTTATGAAGATTATTGGTTGTATTTGATTTGCTTTGACTTTTCTTTGTTTCTCTTGTTTAGAAACAGAGACAGAGTGACACATCTTCACTCAGTGCAGTGATCTTTTATGTCACGTGATTCCTTAATGATGCCACGAGAGGGCCGTGCTGCTGGTGAAAAAAACTGGATTCATGGTTTAATAGTTTAGATTACTTTATATACACACTTATGTGTATATAGATATATAGATATATATATATATATACTTATGTGTGTGTATATATACACATAAGTATATATATATATATACTATAGTATTTTTACATATTATATATGTTCAACTCCACCCCTTGCAGATAAAAGCGTCTGCTAAATGACATGTAATGTAAAAATATATAGATATATTTTCAAAAATTGCCAGCTAGCACCTCTGAGGCTTTTTCCAGCCTGTTCAAGGCGAGCGCTGCACTGGCGCAGAGGATGACATGCACTAAGAAATTCAGAGTAAGAGCAGGAAGACAGGTGTCTCAGTCCACCAGAAGATGACTTGTATCTCTGAGGTTAAAAGTTCTAATCTTACAATGAGTTCACAAACATGTAAAACTTTCGACCAAAAACAGAACTTAAAAACAACAAGAAAGAGTCACAGTAGCTTCTGATGTAAGGGTTAGACTTGTGTGTCTGAAGTTGTGAGTTCAAATCCTATGATGAAGTGAACTTTTTGAGTTTAAGATTGAATGAAAACAGTCAAAAGTTGTAAGAAAGCCTGTCAAGGTGTAGGAGCAGACGGCTCAGTGGACAAGAACACTGCTGTGCACTTCTAACGTCATGGGTTCAATCCTTCTACACAACAACACAAGTCTGCAAGGTTGTCGGTTCAATTCCCTAACTGCACATTAGTTTACAATCCAACAGGTGTCAGGCTTTTTTCCACAAGTGTAGCATGAGTTTTAAAAAACACTCTTTGGCCTTTTGTAGAGTCTGATACACAATCACACAGGTGTGGAAATGATGCTGCCACCTAGTGGACACCACAAGCTTATGATTGTGAAAAAATCCACCACACCAACAAATTCCTGACAGGTGAGAGACTTTTGTCTCCTTTCAATCTGCATTTTGGATGTTGGATTGAAAATGTCTTCTTTATAAGAACTGGTATACTATGACTTTTTTGTCTCATTTTGGACAACACAATATACTATGACTTTTTTGTCTCATTTTGGACGACACAATATACTATGACTTTTTTGTCTCATTTTGGACGACATACTATACTATGACTTTTGTCTCATTTTGGACCGACACACTATACTATGACTTTTTTTTTTTGTCTCATTTTGGACTACATACTATACTTGACTTTTTGTCTCATTTTGGACGACATACTATACCTTGACTTTTTTGTCTCATTTTGGACGACACACTATACTATGACTTTTTTGTCTCATTTTGGACGACATACGTCCAAAATGAGGCCACGCGGTGGAATTGTGGTAAGCACTCTCGCCTTGCAGCGAGAAGACCCGGGTTCGATCCCCGGTTGGAACGAGGGCCTTTCTGCATGGAGTTTGCATGATTAATTTTGTACGACATACTATACTATGACTTTTTTTTCAAATTTTGGACATCATATTAAAGTATGAACTTTTTTCAAATTTTGGACATCATATTAAAGTATGAACTTTTTTCAAATTTTGGACATCATATTAAAGTATGAACTTTTTGTCAAATTTTGGACGACTTACTATACTATGACCTTTTTTTCAAATTTTGGACGACATACTATACTATGACTTTTT
>NW_025322486.1:0-7500 GCF_019176455.1 Solea senegalensis
GAATAAGTTTTATTTCTTTTACAGAATAAGTTTTATTTCTTTTACAGAATAATTATTATTTCTTTTACAGAATAATTATTATTTCTTTTACAGAATAAGTTTTATTTCTTTTACAGAATAAGTTTTATTTCTTTTACAGAATAAGTTTTATTTCTTTTACAGAATAATTATTATTTCTTTTACAGAATAATTATTATTTCTTTTACAGAATAAGTTTTTTTTCTTTTACAGAATAAGTTTTATTTCTTTTTTTCAATTTTATTCAGTTTTATAATTAAAACGTTTGTGTAAAAATGTGTTGCTACTTTAAAGCTCAAATGGAATGTTTATTTGTTTTTGTTTTTATGTGGTTTAATATTATTATTGATGATTTTCTTTTGTTAAATTAGCACCTCAAAATAATCCAAATAATTTAGTAAAGAGCTGAACGTTTCTGACAACAAACAAATGCTCTGGATCAAACTTTAATAACTAATGATACAAACTTCATTTTCACGATGAAAAAAGTTGAAAATTCAGAAAAACTCTTTAGTATCTAAAATTATAAAACAGTGTTTACTGCATAGGTGATTTTTATGAAGATTCATAAACAATGTTTTTAGATTCATAAGCACTTTTTCCCCAGTGCCACACACACACACACACACACACACTTTTCTATAATTATATTACACTGTATATCACAGGTTTCCATTATATATCGGTGTCCACTGTGTGTGTAAACCTTTGGTGAGAGCACTTGCACTTTTGTTGTATTTAAGCACTTTTTTCAGTTCTATTTTATTTACCATTCACTAAAGTTTATTAAAAAAAACCCCACAAAAGTGTCTAGTTATGAAAAATGATTTCCCCAGAGGAATAACTTTCTTACCTTCACAGTGAATACTGCTTTTTATCACAGGAATAAAATATAAAATGAGTAATATTATTATTATTCTTATCATTATGATTTATCATGTATTATTTGTTATTATTTTGGTTGAATAATAGAGGCATTTTGCCAATGTGGATGGCAAAAATATTGATATTTTAAAGTAGTAATTAAGTAAGTAATGAACATCTAATGTAATACAAATCGAATGTGAACTGAGTTAAGAGCATGTGTTAGTGTTTATATAATATAATAGTTTATATTATATATATTATATTCAGTTGAGAGTTTGAATGAAATCTTCTGTTATTGATCTAGATTCACTTCTGATGAGGAAAATTCACACGTTTGATTGATAATGGCGTTCAATATTGATGTAATTCACGGCTAAAATTGAATTCCATCATCCATTTATCATCCACTATCTCTCCATTATCTCTCTCTCTCTCCATCTCTCAGCATCCTCCTCCTCCTCCTCCTCCTCCTCCTCCCTCCCTCCTGGCATTAAGTTCAAACTTGACACTGATGTTGACTCACTTTGTCACCCCTCGGTGGCTCCATCTCTTTCTCTCTCTCTCTTTCTCTCTCCCCCTCTCTCTCTCCCTCTCTCTTCTGTGGCTTGGAGGACAAGAGTGCCTGCAGACGCATTTCTCCAGAGCCCCCCCACCAACACCACCACCACCACCGCCGCCCTCCTCTCTCTCACCCTGTCCAGCTCTCTCTCTTTCCTTCACACACTCGCACAAACACACAGTATTGTCAACAAAAGCTGGAGAACAAGGGACGTGAGGAGAGCAGGGAAATAAAGCTTCACTCAGGGTCACGCGCCGTCATTTCACCTGGACACTCAAGGTAAGTTTTATAAAAGCTGCAAAGTTACAGTGTGTGTGTGTGTGTGTGTGTGTGTGTGTGCAGGTATATTTGATGATGAGCTGTTTGACCTCTGACATTATGTTGAGATTTGACACGCCTCCATGTTCAGGGAGAGCAGGTTCCAAAAAAGATGTGAATGTGAGCGAAATGCTTTACATGACATTACATGACATTAATGTCATGTAATGTCATGTAATGTCATGTAATGTCATGTAATGTCATGTAATGTCATGTAATGTCATGTCATGTAGAAAAAAGGCTGATGCTTTCCACTTCAGAATGAAAGTAAAACATCACCTTAGTGTTTAATACAATTCTTGTTGATTACCCCAGCATGTGTGTGTGTGTGTGTGTGTGTGTGTGTGTCCACAGAGTGAGATCAGAACTTGGTGGTTCCCAAAGACTGGCCTGGGACCTACAGACGGGTCATGGGAGATTTGTTAGTCATTTTCTGTATATTCAGTGGATTTGTTGTGTGAATGAATGAATGACCAAACATCTCTTTGAAAGGAATCTTTTCTTTGCTTTTTTTGCTTCGGCTTCTCGCCCTAAAACATGGTCCACACCCTGGATGTGGCCCCTCAGTGGTCGGGGTCAAGTTAGTGTTTGTAACTGGGGATTGGGGAACCCATAACATGGCAGGGACCCAAACTTGGAACCCTCTGGTCAAGTCAAGTTTCATGGGCTGAACCTTTGAAAGGAAGTGTTTAGTAAATCAAAATGACGTCAGGTCCGGACGTTATGCACAAATTTGCTTTTGTTGTAATTGTGAGTTTGGCTCACAATGGTTTGTCATCTGTGGGTCAAACGTGGCTCCCCCTGTAGGACGTTTAGAACACTGCTTTCAACTGTGCTGCTATTACACAAGGCAATTCATAGTGCTTTACAGAAGCAAGCAAATACATAGGAAATTAAAACAAAATCAATTATAGAAATAAAAACAATTTAAAACATTAACAAATGTGAAATCAAGCAGACAAAGAATGTTTCATGTGTTGTCCTGGATACGTCACAGGACTCACACTCACATTCACACTCAGCTGTGCTCTTTACCTGTTCTTCCCAGTTCATCTCATCAAACACTCAACAGACAAAGCATCTGTTAACTTAAAATCATTAAACATCATTAAACATCATTAAACATCATTAAACAAGCAGATGTGAAAGTTAAAATGCAGTAAACGTTGATTTAAAGTTTAAAGTTCCGGTATTCACGGAGCGTGTTCCACAGGTGAGGACCAGGGACGCTGAGTAAACCTGAGTTCTGGATGCAGCTCTGACATGTATTTAGGCCCAAGACCATTCAGTGACTTGTAGACCAGTAACAGGATCCTTTGACACAGTTTAAACTTTCACAACCGATCACTTTTAAATCAGTTTGAAAGGAAAACGCTAAGAAAACTCATCAGTGTTTGAAAAGGTTCTGCATTGTTTGTGCAGTCATTCCTAATATTCTGCTGCCTTAAGACCTTAAGGGTATATATGTACGTGTATATACATATATATGTACGTGTATATACATATATATGTACGTGTATATACATATATATGTACGTGTATATATACATATATATGTACGTGTATATACATATATATGTACGTGTATATACATATATATGTACATGTATATACATATATATGTACATATATGCACATTTATATACATATATGTGTATACACGTACATATACGTATGTGTATATATGTACACATATATATGTGTACATATGTGTGTATATATATATGTTTATATATGTAGACATATATACATGTGTATATATATATATACACGTATATACACATACATATATACACACGTATATATACACATATACATACACACATGTATATATATATATACGTGTGTATATATATATATATATACACATATATACACATGTATATATACACATATACACATACACACACACACACACACGCGTATATATACACATATATAAATACACACACACACACGTATATATACACATATATAAATACACACACACACGTATATATACAGTGTATAGTGTGCTGTATATGATGGGTCTTGTCATGTACACATGAATGCCGTGACAATGATCAGAGTGGTTTCTAATGTACCTGCACTCCCCACAGTATACTAGCAGACCAATGTAGAACACACACGCTTCATGACAGTGCACACGTAACTTACTCCATTTCTGTCTGTCATCATGAGGCTAATTGACCACAATGCCCACCATGTGTGAACTCATGCAATATGAGCTCCTCCTCCTCCTCCTCCTCCTCCTCCTGCTTCTTCTTCTCCTTCTTCTTCTTCTTCTTCTTGTTGTTGTTGTTGTTGTTGTTGCTGATCTTCTCCCCCTCGTCAGTGTGTCCTCAGACAGAGAGGTGACAGTGCACAGGTCAGGACTCCCTCATCCGTCTTCATGGTGTTTGGGACAATCGTAGCATGTATGAGAAGTTAACCATGCTGAACCTGCAGAGCGGCTCAAACTGGACTGGACCCAACAACTGGTACCATGACCCGAGTGGAGTTCAGACCCAGCACAGCACAGGTCAGGTGTCTGTACATTTTACATTAGAATAGTCATTTCTTTAGCTATTCTGACAAAGATTGCTTTGGGTACAGTTTGGGCATCACACATTATTTATGTCAGGTGACTGCAACGAGACGCAGACGCATACATACATACATATATACGTATATATACTGTATATGTGTATATGTATGTTTTCTTTTGATCCAACGCTGCAATATTTCATTTCTTTTTTTCTTTTTAACAATAATAATAAAATAATAAAAGTCATGGTACAGCAGCGTGAGTAGAGCTCAGGACACAGTGTTGTGATTGTGTCTGTAGATGGACCTTTAGTGTCGCTGCATTAAGAAACTACTGCAAAATGAACTGGTTAGCTCAAAGCGCTAACCTGCTCACACATCTCACACGTCACCTTCCTCTCTGACAGTGTCTGACGGCTGTCTGCTGGACACAGAGGGCAGCATGGGCGGAGAGGCGGGGGGAGGAGGAGGAGTGGGCAGAGGGGGAGGAGTCCCCGTGGAGCGGGACGAGGGGGAGGAGTCCCAGCTGAGGCTGCAGCTCAAGAGGAAGCTGCAGAGGAACAGGACCAGCTTCACACAGGAGCAGATCGAGGCTCTGGAGAAAGGTCAGCACACACAGCGCGGCTTGTTTTTCAGCCATCAGTGAGTCACTACACAACAGAACACTGTGGATAATAGTGACAATAACAACAATGACGACAAATCAATGATATCATAATATATACAATATAATATTAACTAAATAATAAGAGTATACTGTCGTTGGTTACATGAGCGCATTCATTTGAAACAAAAACAATTTTAGTTTGTTTTTTAAAATATATTTTCTAGTAGATTTTTCTGTTTTTTGTGGTCATTTTTTTTCTATATTTTTTTTGTTTTTGTTTTTCGTGGTCATTTTTTGTCTGAATTATGGAGATACTTTGAACTCTCGTGAGAACCTGCAGGTGACTCCTGCCCACACATACATGCCCCATGAACTACCTCCTGTTCCGGGGCAATTAAGGTACGGCATGTCCATGGAGCGTGCCACACCTGGCCCACTGGTCCTGGAGAACATGTCTGATCTGAATGAGCGTTCCTTCTGAACAACCACAAAGTCCTCACATGCTGCGTAAAGTCCACAAACTAATGGTAAGACCATCTATGTGACCTAAGGACAGGACTGTCTCCCAGTGTCTTAAACCCAGATCAAAGTAAAACTTGATTAAACTAAACAACACGTCCATGTTGTTACCATTAACTCGAGCTCTTAATAAAGGAATGAATGGGTTTATTTTTTCAAATTCTCTCCAAACTCAGAAAGAAATTATTCAGTAAATCAAAAAACAATTATTCTGAAAAACCACATTATATGAAGACAAATTGCTTAATTTAATTTGAATAGTGGCCACACGGTTGGTGCAGTGGTTAGCACTCTTGTCTTTGCATTAAGAGGACCAGGGTTTGAGCCCCGGTTGGAACAAGGGTCTTTCTGCATGGAGGTCACATGTTTTGTGTGTGTGTGTGTGTGTGTGTGTGTGATGCAGAAGAATAGTTTTCATGTATTATAGATAGATAAGAACCCTGAAATCAGCTCTGAATGCACGAGAAGGGAGGTGATGTGTTCAAACCAGTGCTGTCAGTTTAACGGTGTGAACACAAAACCATTTGTTTATCACAAGTTTAACGTTCTTTTTGCCCGAGCAAACTTTGTGGTTTTTGTCACATGCTGTTGCAACAACTTTAGGAAAACTCCAACACCACACCAGATCTGGCTAGACAGGCAACAACAACACAACAGGCAACAACAACACAACAGGCAAATACAACAACACAACAGGGTACACAGCAATAAATAAATAATAACATATAACAAATAAATACAATAGGCAATAAATTAAATACAATATAATAACAAACAATAGCAATAACATTAAATAGCAAATAACATATAACAGGCAAATAACAAATAAATAATAACAAATAATAATAAATAGGTAAATAAATAACAATATAAATAGGCAACAATAACACAACAGGTAACAAATAAATACAACAGCAATAATAACAACATAACAGGTAAACAACAACACAACAGCCAACAACAACACAACAGGCAACAACAACACAACAGGCAGCAACAACACAACAGTGTTGAACTTCATGTGTCGATGAAGTTACTATAATGTGTCTGAAGACGTTTCTTAAAAAGGAAGCAGCAGCCTAATCATTTGTTATTGTCACTATTTTCTCGCACATTTGTTCAGTTTTTCACCTTGTAAAGGTACATTTCTGTCTCAAATGTTCTTTCCTTGAATCTGTTACGTAACATATTTTATTGTGAAAGGTTACAGACAAATATTTCCCTTTCTTTCTTATGCCTCACTCGACTGGAATAACAATTAAAAAAGGAAAAGAAAACATTATTGAAAAGAATAGATAACGAATGAAAAGAAATCAGCGTGGACTGAAGGTCAGCTCAGGTTTAAGTAACAAACATGAACACCTGCATCACTGTTGTTGTGCTGCAGCCACAGACGAGAGGAGACGCGGCGCGTCCGCGGTGCAGCCGAGTGGAAGTGCATCGCTGAGGTCACGTCGTGAGGCCGCTGACCTCAGCGCACGGCCACCGCACAATCACCATCATGTGTTGACACAGACGCCAATTACAGCAATTTGTGAGACACACTTAACTTATTGAACTGTGTAAATATGGTTCATTCTCCTCGTGTTACAAGTCATTATTATTATCATTCATTATCAGCACTACAGACATGTGAAGCATCACAGGAGGAGACAACAACGTCAGCACTTTGTGTGATCATTATAAAAATAAAAACAGGATATTTAAAGTGAAGTGGGTCAGGCAGCTTCTCAACTTGAATCCTGCGTCTTCCATAACGATGAATAATTCATTTAAAGTGCAACAGATAAATATTTCAAAGATGCTTGTAAGGAAACATCTGAGCTCCCTGGAGTCTGGGTTAGACCTGCTGTTATTAGTATTATTATTATTATTATTGTTGTTATTATATGCTAATATAAGACAGACACACAGTCAGACAGACAGATGAACACACAGTGCAGCAGCACAGTGTGTTGTGAGGTGAACCCTCACCCTGTCACCACTGTGTGACTGACATGAGTTCATTTTCTCCACAGAGTTTGAAAGAACACATTATCCAGACGTCTTTGCCAGAGAGAGACTGGCAAACAAGATCGACCTGCCA
>NW_025322486.1:10000-44716 GCF_019176455.1 Solea senegalensis
TTTTCCACATTCTCAGCTGGTGAACTTGTGGTGATGTCACTGCCAGTTCTGACTTATATGTATATGTATATGTATATGTATATGTATATACAGTATATATAAATACCTAAATGCAACTTTTAAAAGTGTTCTTTACTTTCTGTGTCCACTCTCAGTCCATTTCTCCACAGTCAGCCTCCTCCTACTCCTGCATGTTACCTCCATCACCCTCTGCCCCGCGCAGCTTTGACTCGTCGGGATACTCCTCCTCCTCTCATCTGCAGACTCCGCCCTCGACCAACTCTAACACTGGTGAGTGTGGACACACACACACACACTTACATTTATATATGATCAGACCAACTTCCTGACTGTGTTTTCCATGCGTCACTCACACACAGGCCTCATATCACCTGGCATCTCAGTGCCGGTCCAGGTCCCAGGAGGAGAGCAGCAGAACATGAGTCAGAACCTGGGTCAGTACTGGGCCAGATTACAGTGAACAACAGACACTTCCAGCAAAGGAAGAAAAGATGTAAAGAAAATGGTCAATAAAACAGTATTTGAGACACATACATTGGAGTTTAAGGGTTAGTTCAGGTTTTCTGTATGAGGTGCTGACACATGATCACTGCAGACTCACGAGGAAAAGCAAAAAGTCTACAGTGTCTTCAAAGTATGTGCCTACATTAGAGATTAGATTAGAGATTAGATTAGATTAGACATGTGTAACCCCCCTATATTCTAATCTCTGTGTTGCTTGATGCTTCACTCACACTCACCACAGTCACATGAACTTCACAAACACGGCAGCAGTTTTTGACTTTGGTTTGAGGGAGTGAGTGTTTTCTGAAGTGAATTTTCCAGGTGGAAAAGGCCGTCGACACACATTTGAACATGATTCTATTAGGTAAGCCTTGAGGATGTGAGGATGTGGTCGTCACAGTCATTGTTGGCTCTTTGTAGTAGGAAGTTGGATTTCTAAAAATCACTAAACCTGACCCTGTAAATGTGTCAGTACCTCATACAACAACCTGACCGATCCCTTTAAAGCAAGCACAGGAGGTCTGAGCTAAAGAGGGTCCTCCATGAACTGCAGATGTTTACACAACAGCTTTGGTTGCATTTGATAAGACTCTTAATCAGGTTAGACTTTTTTAAATTAATGTGCTCATCGTAGTAGAATTGTTACAATGGCAAAGATTATTTTAGAATGAAACCGTTGATACGTATCAGAGAATTAGACTTGAAAGCCTTGTGTTTTTATTCTGTCCACCATTCAGACTTTGACCAAAACACAACGAAAGAAATGCATTATGAGATGTGAGCTCACTACACATGTTTAAACTAATGCTGCGTTCCATTTGTTGTTGGAACTCGGAATTTCCGAGATCATGGAGCTCGTGTTTCCAATTCAGAATCTCAGGGTAACCTCAAGTACCCCGATAGCATTCCAAGCTAGCTGCCAACATACACACAGTTAACAGCACGTACACAGAGTACGGTTGTAACCACACAGAAGGAAGCTAACCTAGTTAGCATGGGTCAAAGTGACAGAGATGAAAGCTAACAGTTAGTGACCGCGACGATCGTCAGAACGAGCATAAGCTTCGTGAAGCGACTGTGAAGATTTTCAGCTTTACTAAAACTTAGAAAGAAGAAAGACAATATAAAGAAATGTGAACGCTGCTCAAACTGCACATGTCTGTGTGTGTGAGGATAATAACTACAGTGACGTCAGAGCTAAACAAGGTTCAAGGTCACGGTAGTAAGGTTACATAAATACTTATATTCAAGTTATTCACGGGTTATAAAGCTACTGGTAATGTCAGTTAACTGTGAGTGGGAGTACTGAATAAGCATTACTTAAGTATAATTAAGCATTATTACCCTTTATTAATGTTACTTGTGACCCTTAATGTAAAGTTCCACAAATGTTACGTTTCTGTGTGTTTGTTTAAAGGTCACACAGAACATTATTAAATATAATACTATATTATATATACGATATAATATATATGTAATACTGGTTAATAAATGTGCGTAATTATAGTGAAGTAATACTTATCCTGTACTCCTGATGCTATTATTGGTTAATTAAGGGTCACTTAAACAGACACATGAACCCTTTTATAAATGTGCACTTAAAGCTTCTAATGGAACTGTTAGCTGTCAGTTAACAGTAGCTGTATAGACCCTTGAACAACATATGAATTAATAACTTCATTTTGCCTGAATAATGTGAATAAACGGTCAATTAAAACATGACTTAGCTGTTGGTAAATGCTGACGTAACAGTTTATTTTTCACTTTATTTAATCAAAATAAATGAAAAGTGTCTGATTTCAGGCTAAACATGAACAGAGCTGCGTCCTCGTCTCTGTTTTATTTGCTGGATCAAATGTGTAGTGCACATCATGGTCGGTGCCAGTGTTAGCGGGTGACAATCACAGCACACCAAACAAACACCTGAGAACATGACAATCAAAGCTGGAGGCGGAGCACATTCAAATGTAAAAAAAAAAGTTTTTGTTACACTGTTATTACAACAGCAAATACATTATTATCTGTGCATGACCAAAATAAGTTGCTATAGACAATCAGCTCCAGGCAGAAATGAATCTGACCTGCACTCACTTCCCTCTGACTGTTGGTTCTGTTGATGCGTCTCAGTTAAATCTTTTATGCTCTTATTTATTTGTCCTCTCACTCGTTCACATGAGCCGTCCGTGTTGTTTCCGTTGTTGTTGTTGTTGTTGTTGTTGTGTGTTGTTTTAGCATTGTGTAGCTACCAAGAGTCAACCCTTTTGTGAAGGCCTTGGATCCCTTTAATGAAAATAAAGCTGTGTGTAATGCAAATGAACTCAAATCTCTTGTTTGTGTTGTTTATTTTTAATGCTAGTTAAGAAAAATAAACATGATGTTTGATGTTTGAAAAATGTGTTTTCAGCTTTTACGTCACACAGAAATAGTTTTTAAAAATAAAGGAAAGCAATCATTAAAAACTGGGGACTAAAACATCCATTTATGAATAAATAAATAAATATGAAATGTCTTCTTTTCCCTTCATAATAATCTGTTATCTATAATAAACAATCATAATAATCATATACACAATAATAACAATTGTAATAAATAAATTAATGAATTATTACTAAATCTTACACAAACAGTCAGTGTGGTTTGTCTTGCTCAGGTTAATAAGTCAGTCGAGAGTTAAATACGCATTACAAGAAACCTTACAAGGGATTCCAGATAAAAAGGGACCCAGGCGACCCAGGACCCTCTTAAGGTCCACGCCTGGTCGCGGTGTGAGGGCTTGCGTGCCTCAATGACAGGGTCTGAACCTGGTCCAGGGGTTAGATGAATGAGAATAGGGAAGGATTTACACACCTGTTAGTCATAGGAGGCAGTATCTTCATGCACAAGCCAATCCACGTCATCCATCATGTGGATGGATGTGAGGGTGACGAGGGGGCAGACGTGTCATCAGGCTGAAGAAACACTCCACCACCAATCCCTGTGAGCCTGCCCGAGAACAAATCATTCAAACTCAGCTTTTCCAACAGCTTTCATCTTTAAAGAGGAGGAGCCAGATGTTGAGAACCATCCTGGGCAGGAAGATACTGCACCATTCTGGAAAAAATGTGAATCGCAATTTGTTTTGCTTTGAATTGAGATCATGAGTCTCTGGCACAGTTGTTTTCACAAATGAAAATGTTTATTGCACTCATGAACAAAATATTGACTGGAAACATTCAAGTAAAGTACCAAACAGTGTGATTTCTTTAGGCCCTGAACATGGCTTATTATACTATTGTTATTATAATATTTTAAAACAGTTGTTGCTGTGTATGATATGATTTTTACATTACACTAGTGTACTTCATAAGATGTGATGATGAACATACTTGTGTGATATTATTACTACTATTATTACGTATGTGTGTGGTATTATTACTGTAAAACGGTGAGTAGTTAGTAGACCAAGGGTCTTTCTGCATGGAGGTCACATGTCAATTCAATTCAATTCAATTCAATTCAATTCAATTCAATTCAATTCAATTCAATTCAATTCAATTCAACTTTATTTGTTTAGCGCCAAATCATAACATACATTATCTCAGGTTTGTACATAGACAACATCAAAGAGAGCAGAGAAACACAACAGTTCACACAATGAGCAAACACTAGGCATCAGTGGAGAGAAAAAACTCCCTCTTAACAGAAGAAGAAATCTCTGACAGAACCAGACTCAGAGATGTGCGGTCATCTGCCTCGACCGGTTGGGGTGAAATGAAAATGGGGGACAGTGGAGAGGTGGGGGACAGAAAGGGGAGAGAAAGGACAAGAGGGAGATGAGGGAGAGACAGAAGAGAGAGAGAGAGACCAGGAGCAGATACACAACAACTGTATCAAGTTACAAGTTTATACATTACATTACATGTCATTTAGCAGACGCTTTTATCCAAAGCGACTTACAAAAGTGCATTTAAACATTTGGGTACAAATAAGAGCTAGAAGTAAGTAAGAGCTTCAAGTAGATCAAACTATGAAGTGCTAGTCATAAGTGCGATGTACAAGTTTTTTTTTTTTGTCGTCTTAGTCGAGGTAGAGTCGGAAGAAATGTGTTTTTAGTCGGCGTCGGAAGATGTGGAGGCTTTCAGCTGTCCAGATGTCGTTCCACCATTTGGGAGCGAGGACAGTGAACAGTCTGGAGTTCTGCGAGTGTCTCTGCGATCCTCTCAGTGAGGGGGCAGCGAGCCGGTTTACTGATGCAGAGCGGAGTGGGCGGGCCGGGGTGTAGGTTTTGATCATGTCCTGGATGTAGGCTGGACCGGATCCATTTGTAGCATGGAACGCAAGCACTAGAGTCTTGAAGCGGATGCGAGCAGCTACAGGAAGCCAGTGAAGGGAGCAGAGGAGTGGTGTAGTGTAGGAGAATTTTGGTAAGTTGAAGACCAGTTGAGCTGCTGCATTCTGGATGAGTTGCAGAGGTCGTATGGCACATGCAGGGAGACCAGCCAGGAGGGAGTTGCAGTAATCCAAGCGTGAGATGACAAGAGCCTGGACCAGAACCTGTGCCCCCTTCTGGGTTAGAAGAGGCCGTATCCTTCGGATGTTGTGCAACATGTATCTGCAGGATCCAGCTGTTGCAGCAATGTTGGCAGTGAGGGAGAGATGGTCGTCAAGTGTCACACCCAGGTTCCTTGCGGTATGAGAAGGAGTTACCACAGAGTTGTTGAGGGTGATGGTTAGGTCTGTGGTGGGAGAAAAAGAAACTCAGTCTTGTCGAGATTGAGTTTCAGGTGATGGTCAGACATCCACTGAGAGATGTCGGTCAGACAAGCGGAGATCCGTTCTGCTACATGTGTGTCGGAGCTGGGAAAAGAGAGAATGAGTTGGGTGTCATCGGAAAAACCACACCAACCAGCTGTGATAGGAAAAACCATGAGAGCGAATAACCGAACCAAGAGAGTTGGTGTATAGAGAGAAGAGGAGAGAGCCCAAGACAGAACCCTGAGGGACCCCAGTAGCTAGAGGACAGGGTTCCAACACAGATCCTCTCCAGGTTACTCTGTAAGTTCGGTTTTGAAGATAGGACGAGAGTAGGGTAAGTGCAGAGCCTGAGACACCTAGTTCTTGAAGGGAGGAAGTAAGGATCTGGTGGTTAACTGTGTCAAACGCTGCAGAAAGGTCCAAGAGGATGAGCACAGAGGAGAGAGAGGCAGCCCTGGCTCAGTGACAGCAAGAAGTGCAGTTTCGCTCGAGTGACCTGCTTTAAAACCAGACTGAAGAGGATCAAGAAGGTTGTTCCGGTGAAGGTAGGATGAGAGTTGATTAAAGATAGCACGCTCCAGAGTTTTGGAGAGAAAGGGTGGGTTTTTTAAGGAGGGGGGTCACTCTGGCCTCTTTAAGAGAGTCCGGAAAGCAACCAGATGATAGAGATGTGTTAATGAGGTGGGTGAGGAAAGGAAGAAGATCAGAAGCAATTGACTACAGTTAATGATATCGACTTTTAATTATAGCACAATAATAATGGTGATTATATGTATGATATGGATAGCCTCGAAAACTGGATCTGGATCCTGCAACCTGCAGGATGAGAATACAGAGAGAGAGAGAGAGGGAAGGAAGGAAAGACACAAACTAGGGAGAGAAAGAGACAATGTTAATGACATATACAAAGTCATATTCATATCCTGAGTGTGAGAGAGTGAATGTGTGTGTACCACAGGAAAATCCCCCAGCAGTTTAGTTCTATAGCAGCATAACTAAGAGATGGTTTAGGTTTCCCTGAACCAGCTCTAACTATAAGCTTTATCAAAAAGGAAAGTTTTAAGTTAACTTTAAATAGAGAGAGAGGCTCCGCCTCCCGAACTGTCATTGGAAGCTGGTTCCACAGGAGAGGAGGAGCCTGGTAACTGAAGGCTCTGCCTCCCATTCTACTCTTGCAGACTCTGGGAACCACAAGTAAACCTGTATTTTGTGACCTAAGTGGTCTATTAGAGTGATAAGGTAAGACTAGGTCTTTCAGGTATGAAGGGGCGTGACCATTAAGTGCTTTGTACGTGAGGAGGAGGATTTTAAATTGAATTCTAAACTGTGGGTGGAGCCAGTGTAGAGAAGCTAACACTGGAGTTATATGGTCTCTCTTTCTAGTTCCTGTCAGAACTCGTGCTGCAGCATTTTGAATGAACTGAAGGATTCTAACAGACTTGTTAGAACATCCTGATAATAAGGAGTTACAGTAATCTAATCTAGATTAACAAAAGCATGAACTAGTTTTTCAGCATCCTGTAAAGACAGAATGTTTCTAATTTTCATAATGTTCCGCAGGTGGAAGAAGGCTGTTCTGGAAATGAGTTTTATGTGTGAATCAAATGACATTTCCTGGTCAAAAGTAACTCCAAGGTTCCTCACAGTGGAACTGGAAGCCAGGGTGATGTCATCTAAAGTGACAATGTGATCAGAAAGTTTTTCTCTGAGGTGTTTAGGGCCGAGTATAAAAGTTTAAAAGTAGAAAGTTACAGGTCATCCAGGACTTAATGTCTCTGAGACATTCCTGGAGTTGAACAACCTGATTTATTTCATCCGGCCTCATTGATAAATATAGCTGTGTGTCATCTGCATAACAATGAAAGTGTATGTTATGCTTTCTAATAATGTTCCCTAGAGGAAGCATATATAAGGTAAAAAGTATAGGCCCAAGCACTGAGCCTTGTGGAACTCCACAATTAACTTTTGTTTGTAGTGAGGCTTTATCATTAACGTGAACAAACTGGAATCTATCAGATAAGTATGATTTAAACCAGCAGAGGGCAGCACCTGTGATACCAAGAGTCTGCTCCAATCTCTGCAGTAGAATATCATGATCAATGGTGTCAAATGCAGCACTAAGATCTAACAGGACAAGTAAAGAAACTAGACCATTATCTGAGTTACTAACTTTAACTAGTGCTGTTTCTGTGCTATGGTTTAATCTAAAACCTGACTGAAAATCTTCAAACAGGCCATTAATGCGCAAATATTCACATCATTGATTAGCAACTGCCTTTTCTAAGATTTTAGAGACAAAGGGAAGATTAGATATCGGTCGGTAATTAGCTAAAATATCTGGGTCAAGGGTCGCTTTTTTTAGAAGGGGTTTAATAACTGCTACTTTAAACGTTTGGGGCACATATCCAGTTAATAAGGATAGATTAATTTGAGTTAATATAGAGTTGTTAATTAAAGGAAACACATCTTTAAACAGTTTGGTGGGGATAGGATCTAACTGACAGGTTGATGGCTTAGATGATGAAACTAATGATGTTAACTCAGGGAGATCTATAGGGGAGAAACTGTCTAACTGTGCACCTGGTGCTTCTAAAGCTCTTGTGCTAGAAGATGAGTCAGTCCCAATATGAGGGAGGAGATGATCCATTTTTTCTCTAATTGATGTTATTTTATTCACAAAGACGTTGATAAAGTCATCACTGCTCAGTGTTAAAGGAATAGATGGTTCAGTGGAGCTGTGGCTCTGTGTCAGCCTGGCTACAGTGCTGAAAAGAAATCTATGATTATTCTTATTTTCTTCAATTAGAGAAGAATAATAGGCAACTCTAGCTTTGTGTAGGGCTTTTTTGTAAGCTACAAAACCATCTTTCCAGGCTATATGAAGTTCCTCTAGGTTACTGGAACGCCATTTTCTTTCTAATCTACGTAACGTCTGTTTAAGAGCACGAGTATTGGAGTTAAACCATGGTGCTCGTCTCATCTGATTCACCACTTTCTTTTTCAGAGGGGCAACACAATCTAATGTAGTACGCAGTGAGGCTGCTGTACTATCAACAAGGTTATCTATGAGGGCGGGAGTAAAATCACAAAAGGTACCTTCAGATGTACTGACATATGGCACCGAGTTAAATAAAGGTTGCACTGTCTCTTTGAATGTATTAATATTATTATCAGACAGTATTTCTTATTTATGTTATTGTAGTTCATTATTGAACAGTTAAATGTGAGTAAATAATGATCAGTAAGGAGAGGGTTTTGAGGAACTATGTTTAAATTATCAATATCAATACCATAAGTTAAAACAAGGTCGAGGGTGTGGTTAAGGCAATGAGTTGGTTCATTAACGTGTTGAATAAAACCTATTGATTCCAACAGCGAGTTAAACTCAGATAAGAACTCAGAGAACTCTGATAGGAACTCTGAATAAGGTGTGTGTTGTCCCCGTGTGTGCGTGGGTCTACTCCGGCTTCTCACACATGTCTCTATGTGAGTCCCTGTGATGGACGAGTAAACGGTCCAGGGTGTGGCCCCGCCTGTCGCCCTATGTCAGCTGAGATTGGCACAGCACGCTCTGTGACCATCCTGTGGAGGATAAAGCAGTAGAAAATGAACGGATCACATTTGTTTAAAGAAATACAGTGACCATGTTTACATGTTCAGAAATCCTGGTTACTGACCCGATCCCAGTTTTGATCAGAGCAGGGTTAACCTGTTCACATGAACAGAACGATGATATTCCTGCATACATGACACCCTGTAGTGCCCAGTCAAACTACACATGCTTTCACCAGATGCAGCTGTTTGTATGCTCTGTGTGTTTAATACTGGCCTAACCCAGCTATCGTATTCAGGTTTCTCTTTACCAGAATAAGGTGTTTAGATGAGTCACAGCATTACTGGAATACTTCCTCGATCAATAAC
Organism: Solea senegalensis; assembly: GCF_019176455.1. NCBI lineage: Eukaryota > Metazoa > Chordata > Actinopteri > Pleuronectiformes > Soleidae > Solea > Solea senegalensis. The sequence goes on from NW_025322486.1 coordinate 19,181, forward strand.
CAGGGTATTGTGCGCATGTAAACATGGTAAACATGCACTGGGAGACAAATGACTTGGATGCAGAGTGGACAAAACCTTGAGTTCACTTCAGGATTCTAGCACTGTAATCCACAAGATGACAGTCAAAAACCAGGCGGTTAAAAACCAGGCAGTCAAAAACCAGAGAGTCAATAACCAAGCAGTCAAAAACCAGACAGTCAAAATCCAGACAGTCAAAATTGAGACAGTCAAAATTGAGACAGTCAAACTTGAGACAGTCAAAATCCAGACAGTAAAATACCAGGCAGTCAAAAACCAGGCGGTTAAAAATCAGGCAGTCTAAAACCAGAGAGTCAATAATCAAGCAGTCAAAAACCAGGAAGTCAAAAACCAGACAGTCAATAAGCAGACAGTCAGAATCCAGTCAGTCAAAAACCAGACAGTCAAAAACCAGACAGTTAAAATTGAGACAGTCAAAAACACGTTACTGAAAAACCAGGCGGTTAAAAACCTGGCGGTTAAAAACCAGACAGTCAAAATCCAGACAGTAAAATACCAGACAATCAATAACCAGACGGTTAAAAACCAGCCAGTCAAAACCAGACAGTCAAAATCCAGGCAGTCAATAACCAATGCAGTCAATAACCAAGCAGTCAAAATCCAGGCAGTCAAAAAAACAGACAGTCGAAAACCAGACAGTCAAAAAACCAGGCAGTCACAGTCAAAACCAGACAGTCAAAAACAAGGCAGTCAAAAACAAGACAGTCAAAACAATCCAGACAATCAATAACAGAGTCAAAACCAGAAAATCAAAAACCAGGAGACAGTCAAAACCAGACAATCAAAACCAGACAACAAAAACCAGACAATCAATCACCAGACAGTGAAAACCAGACAGTCAAAAACCCGGTGGTTAAAAAACAGACAGTCAATAACCAGGCAGTCAAAATCAGGCAGTGAGGTCAGTCAAAACCAGACAGTCAATAACAAGACAGTCAAAACCAGGAAGTCAAAAAACCAGACAGTCGAAAACCAGGCAGTCAAAAACAAGGCAGTCAAAAAAACAGACAGTCGAAAACCAGACAATCAATAACCAGACGGTTAAAAACCAGACAATCAATAACCAGACGGTTAAAAACCAGACAATAAAAAACGAGACAATCAATAACCAGACAGTCAAAAACCAGACAGTCAAAATCCAGGCAGTCAAATCCAGACAGTCAAAACCAGACAGTCAAAAACCTGGTGGTTAAAAACCAGACAGTCAAAAACCAGGCAGTCAAAATCCAGACAGTCAAAAAACATCAACTAGACAGTCAAAAATGAAAACCAGGCATTTAAAACAGACAGTCGAAAACCAGGCGGTCAAAACCAGGTAGTCAAAAACCACGATCGAAAACCAGACAGTCAAAATCCAGGCAGTCAATAACCAAGTAGTCAAAAACCAGGCAGTCAAAAAACCAGACAGTTGAAAACCAGGCGATTAAAAACCAGACAGTCAAAAACCAGACAATCAATAACCAGACAGTCAAAAACCAGACAGTCAAAAACCAGGTGGTTAAAAACCAGACAGTCAATAACCAGACAATCAATCACCAGACAGTCAAAACCAGACAGTCAAAAGCCAGGTGGTTAAAAACCAGACAGTCAATAACCAGAATATCAATAACCAGATAGTCACTGACCAGACAGTCAAAAACCAGGTGGTTAAAAACCAGACAGTTGAAAATCAGGCAGTCAAAAACCAGACAGTCAATAAACAGACAGTAAATAACCAGGCAGTTAAAACCGACACAGTCAAAACCAGACAGTCAAAAACCAGACGGTAAATCCAGAAAATCAATAACCAGACAGTCAATAACCAGGCGGTCAAAAACCAGACAGTAAATAACCAGAAAATCAATAACCAGACAGTCAATAACCAGACAGTCAATAACCAGACAGTCAATAACCAGACAATCAATATCCAGACAATTGAAAACCAGGCAGTTAAAAACCAGGCAGTTAAAACCAGACAGTCAAAACCAGAAGTCAAAACCGGGGTTGAAAACCAGCCAGTCAAAACCAGGCAATGAAAATGCGGTAAAACCAGACAGTCACAACCAGACAGTCAAAACCAGGCAGTCGAAAACCAGGCGGTTGAAAACCAGCCAGTCGAAAACCAGACAGTTGACAACCAGACGGTCAAAAACCAGGCAGTTAAAATTCAGACAGTCAAAAACCAGACAGTCAAAAACCAGACAGTCAAAAACCAGACAGACAAAATTGAGACAGACAAAATTGAGACAGTCAAAAACCAGACAATCAATAACCAGACAATCAATAACCAGACAGTCAATAACCAGACAGTCAATAACCAGACAGTCACAACCAGAAAGTCAAAACCAGAAAACCAGGCAGTCAAAAACCAGGCAGTTGAAAACCATGCGGTTGAAAACCAGCCAGTCGAAAACCAGACAGTTGACAACCAGGCGGTCAAAACCAGGCAGTTAAAATTATCAAAACCAGACGGTCAAAACCAGACGGTCAAAACCAGGCGGTCAAAAACCAGAAAATCAACACACAGTCAAAACCAGACAATCAAAACCAGATCAGTCAGTCAAAACCAGACGTCAAAACCAGATCAATACCAGAAAATCAATAACCAGTCAATAAGAGACAATCAATAACCAGACAGTCATCCCAGTTAAAACCAGTCAGTTGAAAACCAGGCATCAAGACCCAGAACAAATAGTCAATTCAAAACCAGGCCAGTGATCAAAAACCAGTTGAAAACCAGCCAGTCAAAACCAGGCAATCGAAACCAAAAACATGCTGAAAACCAGACAGTAAATAACCAGAAAATCAATAACCAGACAGTCAATAACCAGACAGTCAATAACCAGATCAATACCACCAGGCAGTTAAAACAATAAAACCAGACAATCAATAACCAGACAAAACCAGTCAACCACCAGAACCAGTCAATAACAGACAATCCAGTCAATAACCAGAGTCAGTCAATAACCAGAAAATCAATAACCAGACAGTCAATAACCAGACAATCAACCAGTCAATAACCAGACAGTCAATAACCAAACAGTAAATAACCAGACAATCAATAACCAGTCAATAACCAGACAATCAATAACCAGACAGTCAATAACCAGACAATCAATAGACAATTAATAACAGACGTCAATTAATAACCAGACAGTCAATAACCAGACAGATAATAACCAGACAGTCAATAACCAGATTGTTAATAACCAGACAGTTAATAACCAGACAGTCAATAACCAGACAGTTAATAACCAGACAGTCAATAACCAGACAGATAATAACCAGACAGTCAATAACCAGATTGTTAATAACCAGACAGTCAATAACCAGACAGTCAATAACCAGACAGATAATAACCAGACAGTCAATAACCAGATTGTTAATAACCAGATTGTTAATAACCAGACAAATAACCAGACAGATAATAACCAGACAGGTCAATAACCAGACAGTTAATAACCAGACAGTCAATAACCAGACAGATAATAACCAGACAGTCAATAACCAGATTGTTAATAACCAGATTGTTAATTAACCAGACAGTCAATAACCAGACAGATAATAACCAGACAGTCAATAACCAGACAGTCAATAACCAGACAGTCAATAACCAGATTGTTAATAACCAGATTGTTAATAACCAGATCTAGCTATCTATCTATCTGTCTATCTATCTATCTATCATCTATCTGTCTATCTATCTATCTGTCTATCTATCTATGTGTCTGTCTATCTATCTATCTATGTATCTGTCTATCTATCTGTCTATCTATCTGTATCTGTCTATCTATCTGTCTATCTAATATCTATCTATCTGTGTCTGTCTATCTGTCTCTGTCTATCTGTCTGTGTCTATCCTATCTATCTGTCTATCCTATCTATCTGTCTATCCTATCTATCTATCTATCTATCTATCTACTGTCTGTCTATCTGTCTGTCTATCTATCTATCTCTATCTATCTATCTGTCTATCTATCTATCTCTATAAAAGCTAGCTAACTACAAAGGCAGCTAAATATAGCATCTATTTATCTGGAATAACCTACTATCTGTCACTGTCTTTCTATCTGTCCATCTATCTATCTATCTATCTATCTATCTATCTATCTATCTATCTATCTATCTATCTCTTTGATTATTTTATTTGATGTTGGGGTTATTTTAAAGGTTGCCTCCTACATAAGGGTTTTTGTGGATTCATAATCAATCCCATCACTGTCACAGTAGTGGAGTAGATAGCAGGAGCTCATGCTCTCACACAGATGAACAGGATGAATCTCTGCTCAATGCTCAGCAGCTCAAAGAGTTTCACTGGTGCAGCGACAGGAGGTGAAACTGGACAAGCATTAGCAGGACAACTCTGTGCTAATGGCATGGCTCACATGGCCCTGGAGGATGGAATTAAAGATGGAAGTAGAGGGAGGGAGGGAGGGAGAGAGAGCGAGAGAGCGAGAGAGGAAAGATAACACCGTGGATGGTTTGTAGAGAAAATGAATCCACACACACAAAAACAAAAAGCTCGAAGCTGCTATTTGAGATGCAATCGCATTCTGGCTTCAGCATCATTACTTTCCCCATACTGTTTCATGTGTGTGTCTGTGTGTGTCTGTGTGTGTGTGTGTGTGTGAGACCTCATTAGGACCTTGTTTGGCACACTTGTCAGGACCAGTAGTCCTCATGGAGACCAAAACATGGTCCTAATGAGGCAGAAACTCATTTCTGAGGAACTAATTGTGGTTAGTGTTAGTTACATGTCATTGAGCAGAAGCGACTTACAACCTGCCGGGGGTGGAGTTGAACTTGCAACCCTGACGTCTTAACCACTGAGCTGCCCCACCCCTCATGTTGTCACACGACGGGGACTTTTCCCGTAGTGTCTCCGTAAGTTCAAACATTACATTTTACACAAACCAAAGGTGAAAACATTGATGTTTGTGTTACTTTGTAAACTGCACCACAGCTGTGTGACATCATCGCTCCTCCCTCGAGTTTGTGCTCCTCCTCTATTATTCTATAGCTCTTCATTACTGCTAACATTAATATTATCCTTCATCTACAGATTGTCCTCATGATGTCTCTATACCTCCTTTATATTATTCTCTCTTTCCCACCTCTCCTTCACTAACCTCCTACCCGTCACATTTGTTCCTGTTAACAGGGAGTAATTGTAACCATGTAAAGTGCCTGGACATCATGTATGTTATAAATAAAATGGAACTGGATTAAAGAATGACAAAGTGAAGAATCATGTGTGTGTGGTGTGAGGAGAGCAGCACAGTTCATTCATTGTACAATCTTTTCATTTCTAATGTCCAACAGACTCACAGTGTAAGACTTCTTCTTCTTATTATTATTATTATTATTATTGTTATTATTATTGGACTGAGACACATGGACATGGTCCAGTGATGCACCGCGCAGAGTGTGAGCGGCTGTGTTGAGACTGAGTGAGTGAGTGAATGAGTGAGAGAGTGAGTGAGAGAGTGAGGGCAGAGTCAGAGCGAGCTGATGATCGATCAGCCCAGCCCCAGCTTTGTCTCAGGAGAACAGAGAAAGTGAAGCATCAGAGCGCACACACACACACACACACACACAGCGGTGAGCTCGGTTCACTTTCTTCTCTCTGTGTTTGTTTTGAAAATAACAGACAGATGTTTGAGAATAATGGATTGTTTTGTCTTCTTGTGCAGAGTCTACTATGGAGCGCACTCTTCTGCTGTGGACGCTTCTCACCGTCACATGTGAGAGCACGTCATCAAACCCAGAGCAGTACAGCAGCGCAGTGGTGAGTGTTTGACTCTGTCGTCTCCTGATCTTATTTTATTATTATTATTTTATTTATTTAAAAAACAACCTTCAATATTAATACAGTATATCGATGAAATAGCTTATGCTTTGTTTTAGATCCGGATTTACGTTTCTCTTGATTTTCAGATGTTTGTGCTTCTTAAAGGAAAGTGAAATACTCTATAAAACGAAATATAACCTGCTGCTTATCATGTGTATGACATGATATTAAAATGCACTTTCATTTTAGATAATACCTCTTTTATTTCTTTGGCTTTTTAATGTTAAATGAAGGATATTCATGTGTGTTATAGAAACAATGACACTGAAAATGAAAGAAGTGTTATTAAGGGACTATTTTATTTTCATATTTTTGCATTTTCTAATCGTTAAATATAAAATATTTCATTATAATATTTCACAAACGTCTTAAATAAACCAGGGAAAGTTTATCACAGCAATATTCAACATCTCACATCATGTCACGATGTGAGATCCATATACTTCTGCAGCCTTTTCAGTATCAGGTGATGATTCTTTATCTCTATTGATTTCCTTTCATGTATGACACCGTGCATGCATTTAGATTCAGTCATTTAAACATAAACAACAAAGCATTGTGTCCATTTCACACAAAACTGTGTGAATGAGTTAATCATGCATGTAATCACATGTTTGTGTTTCATGTTTCAATGTCACTCACAAGAGAAAACACCACAAACACTATATTTCATTTCTTTAATCTGACTTTCAATGAAAAACAAAAAACAAAAGTTAGCTGATGACAATTACACTGGGAAATGTGCAGAGCCTGCACTTTCAGTGCTCTTCCTCAAACCAAGAGTTTCACTTCTTTGTTGTCCTGTCTGCATCATGTGTGACGCTGCTGCTGCTGCTGCTGCTGCTGCTGCTGCTGCTGCTGCTGCTGCTGCTGCTGCCTCTGCTGCCGCTGCCGCCGCCGCCGCTGCCGCCGCTGCTGCTGCAGTGAGACACTGATGATGCCACAGAAATGAACTGAAACAGTTTTTCATGTGTAAAGACACAGGATACTGAAATATGGATGTGGCAAACCCCGGGAAGAATAAACACGCTCTTTTCTTTCATATTCAGCCAAACACTTGGACTTTTGAGGATCCGATAAATAGATCAAAATATCACCTTTCTTTTGTGTTTTATTATTATCTGTGCCAAGGGTTACATTACATTACATTACATGTCATTTAGCAGACGCTTTTATCCAAAGCGACTTACAATGGAATCAAGTACAATTAGCCAGGGGTGGAATCGAACTTGCGACCATGATGTCTTTGGTACACAAGGTAGGGTCTTAACCACTGAGCCACTCCACCCCTGTTCAATGGTGGACACCACTGGCCTGCTCCCCTGAATAACATGAATGGTTTTGATATATATATACTTTAACTCTGAATGCTTCGAGGAGTTGAGTACAGTGATCGTATCCATCTTGCATATGTATATATCTATATATACATACATATATATATATATGTATGTATATATGTGTATTATTATTTGGTAATCAAACCCAGTATATGATGAAAAATCCAACTAAACTAAACTAAACACCAGGCCGCACATAAAAGAGTTTGAACATTTTACCTTTTTTTTTTTAAACAAACAGCTGATGGAGCAGGAAACCTTTTTCTTTTGAGGTGCAGCTTCAGTCGATGGGTGGAGATCGTTAAAGAGGAAGGGCAGGTTTCTAAATCATGTTTCACCAACTGTTTTTCACCACACGTGTGTGTGGGATTTCAAAATGAGTTCTCTTCTTGTGTGGTGTGCAAACTGTCAGTTGTGCACAGAGTATACTCGACACAGGAACTGACTCAATAAGGACTGGATCATTAAATATGAATGAGGACGGGGGATGTGCCCAATAAACTGATGATATATAGAGTCATTAATGGATATATATATATACATATATATACACATATGTATATATATATATATATATACATATGTGTATATATATATACATATATATACACATATGTATATATGTATATATATATGAATACATATATACATACAGTATATATACACATATGTATATACGTATACATATATGTATATATATATATATACATATATACACATATGTATATATATATATATATGTATATATATATATATATATATATATATATATATATATATATATATATATATATATATATATATATATATATGTATATACACACATATGTATATAGTATGTGTATATATATACTGTATACACCAAACCAAAGTCCATAGAGCAAGTCCCAGGGACACAGGAGCTGCTGTAACTCATGTTTTTCTCTGTGGGTTGACAGCGACATAAACTGCATTTTCCAAACAGAGAAGTCTAAATGATTATTATTTGTGTGCATGGTGACTGCATCACTGATATGCACTTAGGTCTGCAGCTAATTATTATTTCATTGTTTGGTCCATAAGATGTCAATCCCTCACTGCTCTGCAGATATGTGCTGCCAGTTGCTCCCGTGCTACGCTTGTGTGTGTTGACTGTGTGATGAGGATGAGTTAAATGAAGAGGTCAAATTCACTATTGGTATGAGCACAATTAAAATGAATCACTCATTCACTCACTGACTCATTTTCACATTAGGGTTGCAGGTGCAAATCTCAGCTGACATAGGGTGAAAGACAGGATACACACATGTAATGTGATTGTACAATCATGAGAATTAAGTTCATTTATCTTCATTTTCTACTTTCACCTCAATCTTACACACTGGAGCTTTAAATACTCTACTACAACTCCTCAAAATGAAGTGGTACAGGATCACTGTTAGTCCACTCATGTACGCCATGGCTGTCCTAATATTGTTGGTCCACTGCAGAGAATCATTTATCTCAGATGAGAGTAAGTGTGTAACTGTGTGTGTGTGTCTGTCTGTGCAGGACTGGTTGGGTAGATACGGTTACCTGCCTCCCCCTGACCCACGCACCAGTAAACTGCAGACCATGGAGGGCATTGAGAGAGCCATCAGGGTCATGCAGAGATTCGGAGGGATCCAGGAAACTGGAGTGATCGGTAACATCGTCACTTCTTTGATTTTTTTTTGTTTATTTTTACCAGTTCATACAGCTGCGAGTGAGAAACCACTAAGTGTTACTGTAAGTGTTATATATGCTTCAGGATGAGTTCTTCTAGTTTATGTGGAGTCAGAGCCATTTTATGAACTTCAGGCTAACATTCCTCTCCACTCCAGGCGTCTTGTAGTGATAGCTGTCAATCAAATATAAGGAGTTCCTTGTGGGTGTGATCACACTGAAAGTGACCAATCATAAGAGGGTGGTGCCCTCCTTGGTAGATTTCACCTTTGAGAGTAAATTTTAACTTCGGGAGTAGATTTCACCTTCGAGAGCAGATTTCACCTTCGAGAGCAGATTTCACCTCAAGAGCAGATTTCACCTCAAGAGCAGATTTCACCTCAAGAGCAGATTTCACCTCAAGAGCAGATTTCACCTTGACCACCTTTTCAGAGCAGATTTCACCTCAAGAGCAGATTTCACCTCCAATAGAGAGCAGATTTCAGAGCAGATTCACCTCAGAGCAGATTTCACCTTGAGGCAGATTTCACCTCACCTCAAGAGCAGATTTCACCCATTTCACCTCCGAGTTTCACCCTTCAAGAGCAGAGAGAGCTTTCACCTAGAGCAGATTTCACCTCAGAGCAGATTTCACCTCCTAGAGCAGATTTCACCTCAGAGCAGATTTCACCTCAAGAGCAGATTTCACCTTCAGCAGAGAGCAGATTTCACCTTCGAGAGCAGATTTCACCTCAGAGAGAGCAGATTTCACCTTTCAGAGAGATTTCACCTTCAGAGCAGATTTCACCTCCGAGCACGATTTCACCTGAGAGTTAGAGGCAGATTGCAGATTTCACCTCAGAGCAGATTTCACCTCCAGAGAGCAGATTTCACCTTCAGTTTCAGATTTCACCTCAAGGCAGATTTTCACCTTGAGCAGATTTCACCTCAAGAGCAGATTTCACCTCACAGATTTCAGAGAGCAGACCTTTCACCTCAGCAGATTTCACAGAGCAGATTTCACCTCCAGAGCAGATTTCACCCGAGCAGATTTCACCTTCAAGAGCAGATTTCACCTCTTCAGAGCAGATTTCACCTCCAGATTTCACCTCAAGAGCAGATTTCACCTCAAGAGAGATTTCAGATTTCACCTCAAGAGCAGATTTCACCCAGAGCAGATTTCACCTCACTCAAGAGCAGATTTCACCACCTTCACGAGAGCAGATTTCACCTCCAGATTTCAGATTTCACCTCCAGATTCAGATTTCACCCTCAAGAGCAGATTTCACCTCAAGAGCAGATTTCACCTCAAGAGCAGATTTCACCTCCGAGCAGATTTCACCTCCTAGAGCAGATTTCACCTCCTAGAGCAGATTTCACCTCAGAGAGCAGAGAGATTTCACCTCAAGAGCAGATTTCACCTCCTAGAGCAGATTTCACCTCCGATTTCACCTCAGAGAGGCAGATTTCACCTCAAGAGCAGATTTCACCTCAAGAGCAGATTTCACCTCCAGATTTCACCTCCGAGCAGATTTCACCTCAAGAGCAGATTTCACCAAGAGCAGATTTCACCTCCAAGTAGATTTCACCTTGAGCAGATTTCACCTCAAGAGCAGATTTCACCTTTCAGATTCTCACACCTCAAGAGCAGATTTCACCTTCAGAGATTTCACCTCAAGAGCAGATTTCACCTCAAGAGCAGATTTCACCTCCCAGAGCACCTCAGAGCAGATTTCACCGAGAGCACCTCAAGATTTCACCTTAGAGCAGATTTCACCTCAAGAGCAGATTTCACCTCAATTTCACCTCAAGAGCAGATTTCACCTCAAGAGCAGATTTCTCACCTCGAGAGCAGATTTCACCTCCGAGCAGATTTCACCTCCCAGAGCAGATTTCAGAGATTTCACCTTTCACCTCAGCAGATTTCACCAAGCCTTCACCAAACAGCCAGGTGAAGGACACAGTAGCAGAGGTGGAGGACACAGTAGCAGAGGTGGAGGACACAGTGAGAGGACAGAGGACACAGTCGGCACGGTGGCACAGGCAGAGGTGGAGGACACAGCAGAGGTGGAGGACACAGTGAGAGGTGAAGGACACAGCAGAGGTGGACACAGTGCAGAGGTGGAGGACACAGAAGGTGGAGTAGCAGAGGTGGAGGACACAGTAGCACAGTAGCAGAGGTGGAGGACACAGTAGCACAGAGGACACAGTAGCAGAGGTGGAGGACACAGTAGAGGTGAAGGACACAGAGAGGAGGAGGCAGGTGGAGGACACACAGAGGTGAGGACACAGTACAGAGGTGGAGGACACAGCAGAGGTGGAGGACACAGTCAGAGGTGAAGGACACAGTAGAGGTGAGGACACAGTAGCAGAGGTGGAGGACACAGTGCAGAGAGGTGAAGGACAGAGCTGCAGAGGTGGAGGACACAGTCGCAGAGGTGAAGGACACAGCTGCAGAGGTGGAGGACACAGTAGCAGAGGTGGAGGACACAGCCGCAGAGGTGGAGGACACAGTATGTGGTCTGGAGATAGACCATGCTGTGAATAGATCTGGTACAGCCCTGTCAGCCTCTGACACGTCGGTGTAGAACAGATCTAATGTGTTCATTAGTCCACATATTGTACAAAGAGAGACGTGACTGAAGTCCCTTGAGATTACAATGAGCACTTCCGGGTGCTGTGTCCTCGCCATGACGTTGTGGATGATGTCACACACTGTCGTAAACGGGACGTAAACAACAATGGTGACGATGAATGGGAGTTCCCTCAGCGCATATTCGGCTCCAAAACCACCTTAGAGCAGTTTGGTGTCCGGACAGCAGACCCTCTCGTCCACGGTCACATTACAGGGGTTCCTCCCCCACCTTTCATCCTTACGCTCGTCTTTGGGTCGCGGTAGAGTCTCAGTCGTTGACAGGGCCAACAGTTCCTTCCTAGTGTAGACTAGACAATGATAAATAAATACACACAGACACATGAACACACTATTTTATTTTATCATTCACTTTTAAAGATAAAATTAAAGCTACAGTGAAAGTTCAATAATTCACAAAAGACAATATTAAGAGATGGACGTGCAACAGAATATGTTCAGAACTTTAGCCTGAAAAATAATCATTTGACTTCGTACTTCTGCAAACTTTCTTCTTGTTTCTTACACCACTGTAAGAGATCCAACTGTGTTAAATACTGATCAATTACAAGCCCATTCAGTCTTTCTTCATCACTCATTCATTCACTGCCCATTCACACATTCATACAACACATCCATGTGTTACATTTTTGTTCACTGAAATGAAATAAAAACTAGAGTTTAAAAAAAACACATTTGTAAATGAATGTCATACATAATCCTTTGGGATCATATGAAGTGTATTTATTTATTTTATTAATTTAAAAAAGGTTTTATTTGAAACAGCCTTTTCATTCATTCATTCATTCATAACAAAATGTTTCCAATTTGTTTACAATGTGACACATAAGGCTGTGCAAGTTTAACATGTAGTTAGTTAGAAGTGTTTTTATTACAATTATTATTGCTGTTATTATATTTGTTTACCTTTCACACTGAATGCGTCCATCCTCATTTCTTTGAGACTTTGAAACCTTTCGCTGGGTTTTTATGACACTACTTACTATGAAACCTGCTCCTGGCAAATACTCCATATTCCAAAAAACTAACACTAAAATCAATACAAACTAAACTAAAAATAAATAAAAACTAGCAAAGCTGCAATGAAAACAAATTAAAACAAACAATTAGTGTTATTATGCTATAATAAAAGTTAATATCAGTATCTTTATCAACAGTCTCTGCTGCTGCTTATATAAACGACATCATAGTTGTATAAACATGTCATCACTGACTCTAACTGTGCTGCATAAACGTTCCTTTCACCCCAACCTGTCGAGGCAGATGCTGCACATGTGTTTTCTCTCCACTGATGCCTCGTGTCTCTCCACGATGTTGTCTGTGTACAGACCTGAGATATGTTGTGATTCACACAAATAAAACTGAATTGAAAACTAAATTCAAAAAACAAAACTATTATCACTTTGACCGACACACATCTGTACCGTCACACTTGTCAAAAACAGAATTAGGTTCTTGTTGATGACTTGTTTCCGTGAATGTAGCGCAGGGGAAAACCAGCTGGAGAGCTATTTTAATGCCAGGTGTGAAAAGATTTAGCTCCAACCAGATGTGATTAGATCACTGAGCACAGACCTTATCATGTGTATTTTAATGAATCAGCCCCAGTTCACAAAACTCAGAGTGACTCACACAACAGTAAGTGAGTCAGTGTGTTATGATTGGAACTTCTCTTCCAGACAGTGAAACCCTCAAACTCATGTCCACACCACGCTGCTCTCTGCCTGACATCGTCGGGAGTGAGGACATGCTGAAGAGGAGGAGGAGGAGGAGGAGGAAGAGATATGCGCTGTCCGGCCTCAAGTGGCATAAGACCGAGCTCACATGGAGGTGTGTTTCCTGACATGTCTCTTTGTGGTTTAGTCGCTTCTCTGTATGAATCACCGCGATGTGAATATCATGAGGCTCTGCAGTCATAGGTTTCATCATATCTTAACTTGTAACACATATTCACCATTCATTAGTTGCTTATTAGAATGCATCAGTAACATATTGGCTCTTAATGAGTCATTATTAAGTAGTTACTAATGCCTTATTCTGTGTGGTCTTACGATACAACCAGTAAACCACTAACAAAGAGTTTTCCCTCAATAACCTCAGAATTATTGCTTATTAGTAGTAAGTAAGGAAGTAGCTTTGATTAGACTTTATAAGGTGCTAGCATCACAGGAATAGTTATTGTCCCTTAATAACACCTCATGAATATGTGCTGTTGTTACATAACCAAACACTAAACTACAAGTGTTAATAGTGTCCAAATAACTCTAAATGAAGCGTGTGTTACCCAGAATATATGTTCCCATGCTAAAGTGACATCTTGTAGTTGAACACTTATTAACCAACACATGTTCCCTGACCTAAAGTTGCCTCTTTTTCCTATTCCTGTGATACTACCACCTTATAAAGCATGTTGAGATCATCATTCATATATAACAAATTCCTCACTTACTAATAAGCAATAATTCTGAGGTTATTGAGGGAAAACTCTTCGTTACTGGTTTACTGCTTGTATAATAAGGCCACGCAGAATAAGGCATTAATAATACTTAATAATGACGAATTAAGAGTCGATATGTTACTAATTTGCATGCTAATGAATGGTGAATATGTGTTCCCTTAACTTAAACCAAAAGTCAGCTACACTGTAATGTTAGACTTTAACACCATTTAAGGTAGAAGAAAAAACTCCCTTCTTTTTGAGGAAGTGTTAAGGGAGAAATACTTACACAATGTACAGATCCTGTTTTGATGAGTTTGTTCTATTATTCATGTTGTCATAAATGAAATGAACACGCCTCTTTCACAGCTGTCAGTGCTAACATAGATCCACGTGTGACACTGAGTCAGTGTCCAACTCAGGCATCATTCATTTCATTATTCATATTCTTTTTTTTCCTACTGTGACCTGTCAACATGTCATGAAAAATCTATATTTGGTGAGATTAGATGATCTCACCAAGTCTAGTCTTAACAATCACTCAAAGCTGCTTTACTCTACAGTTTTGCCATTTTTCACCCATTCACTCACACGTTCATACAGTGCAGCACATGTTTTTATCACTCATCATTCACACCCATTCACACGCTGCCGGCACAGCCATCAGGAGAAACGTGGGGTTAAGTGTTGGGAATCAAACCCACAACCCACAGTTGAACATTGACTTACTCTAACCCTAAGCCATATATGGCATTAGGAAAAAGAAACATGCAGAATAACAAGACAACATAAATAGGATTAAAATAGTTCATTATTATTTTTATTTGGAGCTGCAGTGAGACCCAACAGCAGGAGGTAGGTGTCGACAGTGATTTAGAAGCTACACATTAACATGACCTTACACTGTATCTGTGTTGTTCTTGTCTGCAGTCTCCACAACTTCCCGTCCCCCTCCCGCTCTCCAACCCTGACTCATGAATTGGTGGAGGGGATCCTGACTCACGCCTTCAAAGCCTGGAGTGACGCGGCCCCCCTGAGTTTTCGTCGGCAGCAGAGTGACAGCGGCGGAGGTGACATCAGAGTGTCTTTCTTCCATTTTCTGCATGATGATGGATACCCATTTGACGGGAGGGGGGGCACCCTGGCCCACGCCTTCTTCCCTGGCAGGGATGAAGTGGCTGGAGACACACACTTTGATGATCATGAGACCTGGAGCTATGGAGGTAATTACTGAACATCACTGTCAATGAGAGGATGGATGGGTGGGTGGGTGGGTGGATGGATCGACGGACGGACGGACGGACGGATGGGTGGGTGGATGGATCGACGGACGGATGGATGGATAAAGCGGTACAAAATGGATGTATAGCGCCAAATTACAACATACATGATCTCAAGGCTCAGTACATAGAAAACATCAAGGAGAGCAGAGAAACACAACAGTTCACACAATGAGCAAACACTAGGCATCAGTGGAGAGAAAAAACTTAACTTAACTTAACAGAAGAAGAAATCTCTGATAGAACCAGGCTCAGAGATGTGCGGTCATCTGCCTCGACCGGTTGGGGTGAAAGGAAAAATGGGGGACAGTGGAGAGGTGGGGGACAGAAAGGGGGGAGAGACCAGGAGCAGATACACAACAACTGTATCAGGTTACAAGTTTATACAGTTAATGATGACATGTTTATACAACTATGATGTCCTTTATATAACCACCAGCAGAGACTGCTGATAAACATTATACTGATATCATTACATGTCATATCAACTTTTATTGTAGCATAATATTAATAATGGTGATAATATGTATGATTATTATTGTAATAATAACAATAATAATAACAATAATAATAATAATAGTCTCGAAACTGGATCTGGATCCTGCAACTTGCAAGATGAGGACAGAGAGAGGGAGAGAGCACAGGAAGGAAAGACACACATATTAGGTTAATGACATATAATAAAGTCATATCCATACCCTGAGTGTGAGAGAGTGAGTGTGAGAGAGTGAGTGTGAATGCACCACAGGAAATTCCCCAGCAGTCCAGGTCTATAGCAGCCTAGTAAAGAGACTAGACCATTATCTGAGGCTAAGCAAAGGTCGTTACTAACTTGAACTAGTGCTGTGTCTGTGCTATGATGTCGTCTAAAACCTGACTGAAAATCTTCAAACAGGCCATTAATCATTGATTAGCAACTGCCTTTTCAGATATCAGTCATATATTGATTGATGTGACAGAGGGTCCAGATTAGGAACTACACAATATGTTTTATTACATTATATTAAATATATCATGACATTAGATTTTGAATATCATCATCTAAACTTTTCCTGGTTTTAAAGGCTTTTGCATTGATAATCATATTTATTATATTGGTTACATTTGTGAAAGGGCCAAACGGTGGTGTAGTGGTTAGCACTCTCGCCTTGCAGTGAGAAGACCCGTGTTCGAGCCCCGGTTGGAACAAGGGCCTTTCTGCATGGAGTTTGCATGTTCTCCCCGTGTGTGCGTGGGTTCTCTCCGGGTTCTCCGGCTTCCTCCCACAGTCCAAAAACATGCAATGTGGGGATTAGGTGAATTGGACACTCTAAATTGACCGTAGGAGTGAGTGTGAGAGTGAATGGTTGTTTGTCTCTAGTTGTGTGTGGCCCTGCGATGGACTGGCGAACTGTCCAGGGTGTACCCCGCCTATCGCCCCATGGAGCTGAGATTGGCACAGCACCCCCCGCGACCCTCTGGTGGAGGATGAAGCGGTTAGATGATGACTGACTGACTGACATTTGTGAAATTCACTAAATATTATGAATTAAATAGTATATATGTTGATTAGAAAATACATGTAATGCATAAATTATATATTTTTTAAAGGTCACCAGTTCAGCCTCATTATTTGTATTTGAACCATGTTTATCGTCAATTTCATTGTTTCTAACACATGTAAATATCCTTCATTTAACATTAAAAAGCCTGAAATGATATACAATATAACATATATCTCTATGATATCTGGATATTATAGATATATATATATCTATAATATCCAGATATTATTTTAAACCGTATCACCCAGCCTTACAGAAATATTGATTTGATTTATAATGTGATATATATATACAGTATATAAATACCAAATGATATATTTTAAAAAAAGTATAGCGGGTATAAGGATTATTGGTGATTTATGGAAAAGACTCTACATATTCAGGGCTGAAGCCTCACAGTTCCTGGCTTTGTGCTTGACGTCCTCAGGTGACGGCGGCAGCACGGACTTGTTCACAGTTGCAGTGCATGAGTTTGGTCATGCGCTGGGTTTGTCCCATTCCTCCACTGATCCATCCATCATGAGGCCGTACTATCAGGGTCCTGTGGAGAGCATTCACAACTTCCAGCTGGACCTGGACGACAGGCTGGCCATCCAGCAGCTGTACGGTCAGTGCCTGGTCCTACTGCTGGATCTCTAACATTCATTATAATACACAGTAAACAGAACGTCCTGTGTGTGGTTCAGAATATGTATATCTATAGATATAGATATAGATATACATATGATGTAAAGGTGCAAATAGGGGATTTTACTAAAGCACTTCCTGCCATGTCACCCGGTGTGTCAAAGGTGGATGTGGCTTTGCTGTTTTTCAGTGTTGGCTAACGTCACCATGTCTCTTGTGTAGGTGTGAAGAGCGATGGGCTGCCGGGCGGTGTGGATCCTGACCTCCCAGTCCTGCCAAATCCTGCTCCCCCTAAACCAACACAGCCGTGAGTTGCAGCCACTTCTGCTCATCCTCTCAGACAGAAACAGTCTGCTTCCACACGCCAGGACCATTATCCATTCACTCACTTTACTCATGAGCAAGTGAATATTGAAGTCATTTAAGACCAGTGATGCACATCAAAGCCCTGTGAGCCTTACTTTCACAACTAAGGATCATGCTGCGCCCTCTTGTGACTAGTTCACTACATTACACCAATATGACTTTAGATTTCACTCCACATTTTCTGCCCAGATCTGAGCCCTCCTTCCCAAAGCGCTGTCAGGGAGGATTTGATGCAGTGGCAAACATCAGGGGTGAGGTCTTCTTCTTTAAAGGTAAGTAGAGAAAATATCCATTACACAAAAGTGAATATAGCCAATTGTACAGAATTAGAATGAGTTATTTTTGCACAGCTTAGTGATAGTGAATATGACCTCTCTTCTTGGTAAAGGTGCATATTTTTGGAGAACGACACGCGATGGGTCTCTACTGTCACTCAATCCGGCTGAGATCAAAAACTTCTGGACTGGACTTCCAGCAGGAACAGACAAGATCGATGCAGTGTACGAGAGGAGAAGCGACAGCAGTATCGTCTTCTTCATAGGTGGGTGAGGAAGCTGAAGGCCCGTCTGATCAAAAGTTACACTATTTAACAATAATAATAATAATAATAATAATAATAATAATAAATGGTGATGTGAATGTGAAGATTCTGATGTTGAACACATCCTTTAACATGTTAGCATACATTTTTTTGAGTACTTCTATCCACCCACCCACCCACCTATCCATCCATCCATCCCCCATCCATCCAAAACCAAAAACCAGACCATCACAGATAAATCCTCATTTGGGGTTACTTAGTAGACTACTGGTAAGCAGTGTTGCCTCACACCATGAAGGTCGTCTGTTTGAAACCCGGTTGGACTGAGGGCTTTTGTTGCATGCTCTCCCTGAGCGTGCATGAGGTTCCCCCGAGACTCAACATTTGATCAAAATCCCAACATGGCTTGATGCAATTTTCTAATCTAATCTGATTTTAAACAGATCTGCACAAATATCACTCAGTAATCATTTATGATTCATGATTTCATCGTTTAATGATGTAAAAATGACTATTCCTCTTATTAATCATATCACAATCCCTGTCAAAATAGTTGCAATAAGATATTTATTCAAACATAAATAAAATAAAGCCAGTTTGACATGTTCCTCTCTCACCAGGATCTCAGTACTGGGTCTTCAAGGACACAGTGGCCATGTCCGGTTACCCCCGGCCTCTGTCTGAATGGGGCATGATCAGAAAGAGCGGGGCTGTGGTGGACAGGGTGGACGCGGCCTTTATCTGGGCTCACAATGGCAAGACCTACCTGTTCAGCAGAGGCGAGTTCTGGAGGTTCGATGAGAGTCGCAAAGATGGACAGGTGACCACGAGGCCTGAAGCGGGGTACCCACGCGACAACAGCCTCTGGGCGGGAGTGCCCTCCAACATGGATGACATCATCAGCTGGGGAGGAGGTATCACAGAGATTTCATCAATGCTTTACATTTTACACACATCTTTCATCAGCTACTAACAATCTGGGAGAAAGAGAAGAGACAACCCGACGGCACAAAACATCCAAGTTCATTCAGGAAAAAATGACTTTTATTATACGCAGCTGAAAACATCAAACATCACTGAATCAGTAAAGAGGGAACAACTTGTAATCATGAGAAGACGAGCCTTGTTATCACAGGATAATGCATGATGTCATTGTCCACGCTCTGCTTCCACATAAACGTCTCACTATGTTTGTGCCTCTCTTCAGGAGATGCCTACTTCTTCAAGGACAATCTCTACTGGGTTTTAAAGAGCGGGGGTCTGAACCAGGACATTGTCACTCCTAAATCCATCGCTGTGGACTGGCTCCGGTGTCCCGCTCCACCTTCAACCTCCACCACAGCCAACCCTCGGTTACCAGGGAAGTGCAGCTGTGACCTACGGGACTCCGCCCCATTTATGAGAAGCAGCTGGAGCCTAATGATATTTGTTCTTCTAGTTATTATTGACTTTGTTAGACCATAGAAAAGTGAAGCAGTAAACAGAGGATTATATTTATTTTATTTAGTATATTATATTATTGGGGTACCCCTGATCAAGTTACCCAGTTCCCATTGCTCATTGTTAATTGGACATTTAAATTGCCCTCAGCCACAGGGGGGCACATGCAATTCAGTTCAATTTTATTTGTTTAGCACCAAATCATAACATACAGTATCTCAGGTCTGTACATAGACAACATCATGGAGAGCAACCTGTATGGAGCAGGAAGAGCATGTGGTGAATCAAATGTGCACTGCACAAAAAAAAGGTATTTTAATGATGATATATCCTCTAAATAAAATAAATAAATGTTGCATAAATGCACTTGTTTTTGTCAGATGGTAAAATGTTTATAGATGAACGTTCTAAAAGTCCTCCATCATCACATGAGCACAGAGCTGAGGCACTCTCTCCATCTCTGAAACTCTGGATTGATATTTATGTCTGTTTGTAGGTATCTTTGCATTGCAGGCAGAATCCGAATCTATTCATTGCAAACTAGTTTTACACAGATTGTATAAGGAATGTGCGTAACAGCCGGGGTTTTAAGACGCTCAGTTATTGTGATCTTTGAACTGCTTTGAAATGCTGAAGAACAGAACTGAGGATGAGAATGAAGGACAACTTCAGTGTGTCACTGATTTGAACTTTGAACTGTGAAGGTGTTAAACTAAGGTCTTAGTATACAGCGCTGGAAGTGAAGTGAATGGTGATGTATTGTAAGTATTTAAACACATTTAAAATTCACAATAGCTTTTAAGTCCTTATTAATGATGAAAAGTTATCAAAAGTTATAAAAGTTAAGTTAAAAGTTAAAAAAAATGTTATCTGCAATATGAGCGGTGGATGTGTGACATGGGTGAGGGTTTGTTTGTCAGGCTGAGAGAAAGAGAGAGAGAGAGAAGCCTGTAATCTGCTGCACAGAAGGAAAACAAGTTCACACCACAAGATAAGATTAGTGAAGTCAGCTGAACACAGATTAAGTTAAGAAACATCTGGTGGTTGAGTGGCAGTTACTTTATTTGTCATTTTTGTTGATGGAAAACCAAAAACTTTCCACACGTGACTTTTCAGATGATCAGTGGTGACATGTTCTGACTGAGCATGAGATTGTTGTCATTCACAAAACTTTATTGTTCTGCGAGGGTTGTACGTGAGCAAATTTACTTATTACTTTATTATTACATATATATATACATACATACATATACATATTATATTATACTTTATATATTATTACTTACTAAATAATACTTGTTCACACATGGATAGGCAGAGGAAAGAGGGTGGGGCTGAATCACTATGTTTTAACAGGTGTATTAAAAAAATGAAATATTCAAATTATATTTGACTCCCAACTATGTACCACAAAGAGTTGTAGTCCACCTTACAGAAGAAGAAGAATGAACAGCCTGCATGGACAGTGAAATCTTCATTCTAAAGTAATGAGTCACTGTGTTACTGTTGTGTTGTGTTGGACATCGGTTTGTGTAGTTCAACTTTGCTACATGCATTAAGTTGTCTGTGGGGACAAACTCACTAGATTACATGTCATTACATGTCATTTTACATAGATGTTCCTCCATGATGATTTTAGAGGAATGAAACTAGCAGCCAATGGGGGTCAAGCCAGAACACTCATGTTCTGGCTTGACTGGGAAGACCAGCAGTTCAGTTTTTGAGAGGTTTAGCTGGAGGTGATGGGCTTTCATCCATGCAGATACGTCAGAGAGACAATCTGAGATTCGTGCTGAGACCGTGTGGTCATCAGCTGGGTATCATCAGCATAGCAGTGATATGAGAAACCATGTGAGTGAATGATCCGGCCCAACAAGGTGGTGTACATGGCAAAGAGGAGAGACCCCAGCACCGAGCCTTGGGGCACCCCTGTGGCAAGGCTGTGTGGTGCAGATGTGTGACCTAGCACATTGAACAATCGCCGCTCTGGCTTCTTTTAAGGGTTCTGTCACAGACAACAGAGCTGTTACATTGAGTGGAGTGGCCACCTTTGAAGCCAGACCTGCTTGAACACTCCCCTTTCAATGGAGAGGAACGGGAGGAGAGAGACCGGCCGATAGTTTTCTACCTGGGTGGGAGTGAGGGAAGGTTTTTTGAGCAGTGGTTTTGAGCGTGTTTGAGTGCAGTAGGAAATGTAGCTGATGTCAGTGAAGCATTATTTACATGTGTGATTGCTGCTGTGACAGCAGGACCTATAGATTGCAGGAGTTTGGTTGGGATGGGATCCAGTGAGCATGTGTTAGGACCTGTACCTGGACTGTACATGTTGGAGGATTGGTGAGGCCCTTTACTGGAGGAGCAGTGAACTGGCTGGGGGATTTTCCGGTGGTACACACACATTCACTCTCTCACACTCAGGATATGATTATGACTTTTTATATGTCATTAACCTTGTCTCTTTCTCTCCCTAGTTTGTGTCCTTCCTTCCTTCCCTCTCTCTCTCTCTCCGTATTCTCATCATGCAGGTTGAAGGATCAAGATCCAGTTTCCGAGGCTACGCTCATCGTCACCATTATTATTATTTTGTAATTAAAAAGTCGATATCAGTAACTGTATAAACTTGTAACCTGATACAGTTGTTGTGTATCTGCTGCTGGTCTCCCTCTCTCTCTTCTGTCTCTCCCTCTTGTCCTTTCTCTCCCCCCATTTTCTGTCCCCCACCTCTCCACTATCCCCCATTTTTCCTTTCACCCCAACCGGTCGAGGCAGATGACCGCACATCTCTGAGCCTGGTTCTGTCAGAGATTTCTTCCTGTTAAGAGGGAGTTTTTTCTCTCCACTGATGCCTAGTGTTTGCTCATTGTGTGAACTGTTGGGGGTCTCTGCTCTCTTTGATGTTGTCTATGTACAGACCTGAGATAATGTATGTTATGATTTGGTGCTATACAAATAAAATTGAATTGAATTGAATTGAATTGAACTGACTGCTGATAGCAAACAGCAAACAAAGGGGTCTGCTGTCAGGTTGGAAGCAGGTGATAGAGGCAGAGGGTTGAGTGGAGTTTAGAAGGTAGAGAATAGTTTCCGGGTGTCAGTTGTTTTGTCAGTCTTGTCATTGCAGAAAGCAGTGACACTGGATGAGAAGAAGGTCAGTAGTGACTGGAATCTGTTCTAGGTCAGAGGAACCTAAACAGGTTGAAACCGGATTGACGACAGGACGGTATACACATTAGCATTGAAACGGTAATTTCTTGATGGTCCCAAAATGAGATGCAATAGTTAAGAGCGATGGGACGGACGACCCATTCTCGTGTGGCCATCAGCTGGGTATCATCGGCATAGCAGTGATATGAGAAACCATGTGAGTGAACGATCTGGCCTGACATTGACATTGAACAAGCCGTGATTGTGCAGCTACTCCTGAGAACATTAATCCTGCTGAGGTCAGAGAGCCCTTGTGTCCATGTGGTCTACGCTTGTAGAAGGTCAGCAAGGAAGTCTTGGGTCATTCTAGCCCCTCTGCTTACTCCAGAGTTTGTCATAATGGGTTGCTAGGACTTTGTATATGTACCTCATTGTTGGGATGTGCTGCGCTAGAGGCCAAGACAGTGCCGCGTTACCTGTTCTGAGGCATAGCTCAAAGCTTGTGGAAAGAGCAGAACATGGGAAATGCTCTACCACTGATCTTCAGTTACTGAGATATTGGGCTGACTGAGTTGATGTCTTGTGATGTTTATTGAGCTGACTGACATGGAGCTTGCACCATGTCATTAAGGCATTTTGTCATTCAACTGGTCCAGATGAACATGAAGAAGAAGGACTTTGATCTGCCATGGGAGGCTTTGAACGTCTGTTACCATGACATGAAAGCCACAGCATCCACAAAAGAAAGAACTTCTCTGCACAGCCAGAGGTGGAGCAGTTCAAGGTATGATTGAGAACTACAAACTGTGATCGAGGGCTTTGATTATTATTAGAAGATCTGTGATGATGATGAAGCATGAGACAGAGGAGATGAGGGGAATTATGATAAAGAACTTTGGACTGTGATAAAGAACTTCAAACTCTGGAGGGCAACATTACAATATTAGAAGAGGAAGAACACTTCAGTGAAATAACACACACACACACACACAAATGCATAAATGACAGCTTTGAACTTTGAACGCCACCCCATTTATTAAAAGAGGCATGAAAAATGAGGAGGAAGAAATGAGGAAGGGTGATTTAGACTCCTGCCTCTTCACCTCTGAAGACACGGAATCGCCATCATCAGATGTGTATGGCGCGGAGAGACTGATTCACAGCGGTTTGGAAATGCCCATGTTCTCACGGAGAACCATGGAACTGCTTTTCACCAAGTGCATTGCTGAGGTATTTCCTCCAGTTATGCAGGTGATTAAAGGCCAAACTATGAGCATAATTAACGGCCATCTGCTGAATGTCAAGAGCCACTTAATTGTGGAGACCATCAGCCACGAAATCCTCAGAACTGTGATACCACAGGTGTTAGGCCACGGTTCAGCTGGCCGGAGGTACATATACGTGACAGAGGGCGACATCCTGCACAGCCTGGGATATTCTCTTGACATGGGCATCAGAGAAGTGCTGAGACTCACAGGGCAGCAGCACTGTGTCTCAATAAGCAAACTGAAGCAGCTCATCGTGGTGGAGGTGGTGAATACAGTTAACTTCTCACTGGATCACGTCACAGATGCTCATATGATTGAGATTGAGCCTCAGCGTTGTGTTTTAATGCACCCCCAAAAAATAGTTGACCTTTTTGGTCTTTTACTGACATCAGTTTATTCAAACAGGCTTGAGTCATGTGACGAGCAAGGATGTTCACAACCTAACGATCCCACAGTCTTTTGATGACAATGGAAAGACCTTCATCATTTGGTTTGCTCCAGCGCTGGTGACCTGCATCAATGTATCCATGTTGGCATGTCTGGAAGAGTGCACTGTGGGAAATCTGAACTACATTTCCCTAAGAATATCGAATAAGCAGTGTGCATCTGCAAAGCAGCAATAATCTCCAGTGATCACTCACTCAACAGGCTCCTGTCCATCATAGACAATCCACACCATCCACAGACAGAGGAGCAGCTTCAGCGACAGACTGCTGTCAGTGTCCTGCTCCACAGAACGACTGAGGAGAACATTCCTCCTCATGCCATCAGACTCTTCAACCTGCATCATACATGTGCATGCACACACGCACACATGTACATGTGCATGCACACACTCACCTCTGCACTGTAATGACGCAACCTTCTGATTTATAATTCATTTCTTTCAACGTCTTCATATTTTTTTATATGTTTCATTTTATACTTAGACTGTACTTGCACGCCTCTTATGTTTCTATTTTGTAACATATTCTTGGAGCTGCTGAACTGTGAATTTCTCTGTGAGATGAATAAAGTATCTGATCATCGATTTGAGCAGATTCATCTCAGGCGTTTAACACAACTGCAAAGACCTCAGAGAGATGCTTTTGAGGAGAACAAGAAGAGGAATCAAGAGTCCATCAATGCTCTCAACTATTATCAGGATGTCATCTTTGGAGGAGGCTCAAATCCACCTTCAACAGAACCAGCTGGACAAATGTTTAATCGCGATAAATCGCATTAATGTCATAGTGAACACACAATTAATCGCATTAATGTCATAGTTAACTCACGATTAATCGCATTAATGTCATAGTGAACTCACAATTAATCGCATTAATGTCATAGTTAACTCGCGATTAATCGCATTAATGTCATAGTGAA
>NW_025322487.1:0-18616 GCF_019176455.1 Solea senegalensis
TTTTTGCAGATTTTTGCCATTTCGCACCAATGGTATGTGAACGCACTTGTCATAGAGCTTTAAAGGGATCACCTTCAAACTGGTTGAGGTCACTGTGGACAAGTTGAGGATCTAAAGTTATTAAAAGTTTTTTAAAATGTTACATGGTTTTTGAGATAGGGGGCGCCAAATTTGGCGTTCATTCATATTTTTCACAACAAAAGGCTAAACTCCTACAACCCGTAAAACTTATCCTCCTGAGGAGCATGTTGAATGTACATGCACTAAACTTGGTACTCACGCGTTCCTTAGGTCCAGACGGTCAAAAAATTCAAAGCAGCTTATGCTCTAAAACGAACGGGAAAGCCGCCATCTTTGATTGAAAGTAAATTTTTTGCTGATTTTGGCCATTTCGCACCAATGGTATGTGAACGCACTTGTCATAGAGCTTTCATGGGATCACCTTCAAACTTGCTGAGGTCACTGTGGACAAGTTGAGGATCTAAAGTTCCTGAAAACTTTTTAATAAGTATCATGGCGTACGAGAAAGGGGGCGTCAAAGTTGGTGAAAATTTAAGATTTTCGCCACATGCAACAAAACTCTTATAACTTTGCTATAGAAGGTCCGATATTAACCAAACAAGTGACAATCGATGATGGGCCCTTGCTAAAGATGTCTATGCAAAAACTGTAAATTTTGAAAACATCGCCTCCTGGTGGTGGCAAACACTAGGAAGTCTGGTATTTCGCAACACACAACAAACTCTTATAACTTTGCGATTGAAGGTCAGATCTTAACCAAACTTGTGATGATAGATGATGGGCTTTTGCTAAAGATGCCTAAGCAAAAACTGTAAATTTTGGAAACAGCGCCACCTGGTGGTACCAGAAAGTACAAGTTCACAATTTCCCTTATAACTTTAACAAATTTCCTTGTATCAAACTCAAAATTTGGGAAAACATTCAAAACACATGGTAGATGATGCGTGCCTAATATGATAACAAATTGTTCAACAGTGTTGCAATGACAACAATGCAAAGTCAGATATTTGCGACAAAAAACAAACTGCTACCACTTTGCGAATGCTATTCCAATCTGAACCAAACTTGCTAGGATTGATGATAGTCAATCCCTGAAGATGCCTGTATGAAAATATTCACTTTCAAAAACAGTGCCTTCTGTTGACGGCAGACAATATGACGTCTAGTATTTCGATACAACAACAAACTCTTATAACTTTGCGATGGAAGGTCAGATCTTAACCAAACTCGTGACGATCGATGATGGGATCTTGCTGAAGATGCTTGTGCAAAAACTGTACATTTTGAAAAAAGCGCCTTCTGGTGGTAACATAAAATACAAGTTCACAATTTCCCTTATAACTTTAACAAATTTCATTGTATCATACTCAAAATGAATGAAAACATGTAAAACACATGGTAGATGATGCTTGCCGAATATGATAACAAATCGTTCAACGGCGTTGACATAAGAACACTGCACAGGATCTACTCTACTGAGTGGTTCGTCAGTGCAGTAACCTTTGTTCGCCACATGATGGAGGAATTTGCCTACAAATCTATCAAATCTAACATTTACAGTTTCTCATGCTGCTCTAATTGGGATTGCTGTATTCACTTGAAACTTGATATGTGAGACCTCAAACCCGCCCGGAACATGTCTGTAAAGCAGTAATGCCAAAGTCAAATACACGGGGGGCCAAAATAAATAAAACAAGTGGAGGGTTAAATTTTTATTAAAACTTGCAATTACTGCACATATTGAACCAATACCAATACCAATACCATAGCCTATATTGCACTTAATCATAAAATTAAATTAAATTAAATTAAATTAAATTAAATTAAATTAAATTAAATTAAATTAAATAGGAAAAAGAGGAAGTCTGCCATTTTAAACAGGAAGTGCCCTCTAACTTAACACATGGACGCTGAAAATAGTCCAAGCTGAAAATAACTACTACCGCAAGCAATGAATGAACGGAAGATGAGCTAGAGGACTCGCACGGCGAGGTGGGCGCAGGGAGACCCGCGAGCCGTCAAGCTCGAACCCGTTGATTACCGCTTGCGGTACTAGTTATTCTTATTATTCCCCCAAATGAATCGCCTTTTTGAGGCCTTTCCCATACCCCAAAACTCACAGATTTTTGTGACCGCATCAATCGTGGTGTAAATTTACGTCTGAAAAAGGTTCGGGGAATGTGTGTTGAAAATTGAATGTGGGAGGGGCCAATAAGTGCGGCGCCACCTGTCCAAATTCACCATGACCAACACAATTATCGCACATGCACGAAATTCGGTACACATGTGTAGTGGGTCAGGATGAAGAAAAAATTACATTATGACCATGATCCAAACCCAACAGGAAATCCGCCCTCTTGGGTTGATTGGCCATTTTTTGGCGATTTTGGCGAATTCGCTGCAATGGTATTTGAACTAACTCCTCCTAGAGTTTTCGTGCGATCACCTTCAAACTTGGTGAGGTCCCTGTGGACCAGTTGAGGAGCTCACGGTATCAAATTTTTTTTCAAATGTCGCATGGCGCGCGAGATAGGGGGCGGCAAAGTTCGTGATGATTCTGATGTTTCGCATCAGAAAAACAAAACTCTTATAACTTTGCGATGGAAGGTCCGATCCAAACCAAACTTGCTACCATTGATGATGGGCCATGGCTGAAGACGTCTATGAAAAAACGGTGAAGTTTGAAAACAGCGCCTCCTTGTGGTGAAAGAAAATACACCAAAAAAAAGTTTTTTTACGATTTCGTGAATAACTTTTACACAAATAATCGTACCGCACTCAAAATTGGTGACAACAGTCAAAACACATGGTAGATGATGCGTGATCAATATGACGACAAATCGTTTAACGGTGTTGCCATGGCAACGATGCAAAGTTGGATTTTTGGGACAAAAAATCAAACTGCTACAACTTCGCGAATCCTGGTCCGATCTGAACCAAACTTGCTAGGATTGATGACAGTCCGGCCCTAAAGACGTCTATATGAAAATATTCAATTTCGAAAACAGCGCCCCCTGGTGACAGTAGACAATATGACAGCTGGTATTTCAATTATCTCCTCCTAGAGCTTTTGTGCGATCACCTTCAAACTTGGTGAGATCCATGTGGACGAGTTGAGCATCAAAAGTTATCAAAAGCTTTTTAAAATATTGTATGGCGTACGAGATAGGGGGCGCCAAAATTGGAGATAATAAAAATTTTTCACAACAGACAATGAAACTCTTATAACTTTGCGATGGAAGGTCTGATCCCAACCAAACTTGCTATAGTTGATGATGGTTAGTTCCTGAAGACGACTGTGTTGCTGAAACGGGACATTTTGAAAACAGCGCCTCCTGGTGGTGGTAGAAAATTCTAAAAAAACAAACTGTTACAACTTTGCCAATCCTGGTCCGATCTGAACCAAACTTGCAAGGATTGATGACAGTCCTGCCCTGAACACGTCTATATGAAAATATTAATTTTCAAATACAGCGCCCCCTGGTGACAGCAGACAGAATTACATTTATAGTTTTTGATGCTGCTCCAACAGGGATTGTTGTATCCACTTGAAACTTAGTATGTGGGACCCCAGACCCTTCCTCAACATGTCCGTAAAAGGTCACCTCCCTACAGGAAGTGGAAGGCCCAAAACAGGAAGTAAAGTCTTACATTGTCCGATTGACACGAAACTGGATATGTGAGTTACGGGACCTTCCCTGAACATGTTTCCGGAGACGAACAGGAAGTCGGCCATTTTAAACAGGAAGTGCCCTCTAACTTTGCCGTGAATTGTCCGATTTGCACAAAACCTTATATGGGACACCAGGGACCTGTCCTGAGCATGTCCGTAAAAGGTCACCTCCCTACAAGAAGTGTAACACCCGAAACAGGAAGTAAAGTCTTACATTGTCCGATTGACACAAAACTAGATATGTGAGTTACGGGACCTTCCCTGAACATGTTTCCAGAGACGAACAGGAAGTCGGCCATTTTAAACAGGAAGTGCCCTATAACTTTGCCATACGTTGCCGATCCCCCCCGAAATTTGGATCGACATGTGCGGGGACGCCGCTGAAAATAATTAGTACTGAAAATAACTAGTACCGCGCGCGGTGAATGAACGGGTGAGAGCGCGAGGCGCGCGGGGAGCCGTGGCACACGGCGACTCGCGCGGGTCGGCTCGAACCCGTTCAGAACCGCGCGCGGTACTAGTTATTTTTATTATTATTATTCCTAAAAGTAAATCGCATTTTTGAGGCCTTTCCCATACCCCAAAACTCACAGATTTTTGTGACCACATCAATCCTGGTGTAAATTTACGTCTGAAAGTCGTTCGGGGAAAATGCGTGGAAAACTGGAAGAGGGTGGGGCTAAAAAGTCACGCAAAAAACTTCTATTAGGTCAACTCATGTCGGGTTAAACGTATGTGAACGAAACTTGGTACACACGTTCATTAGGTGGGGACGGTCAAAAAAGTCGATGACGACTTTCCCGTGAAACCTACAGGAAATCCGCCATCTTGGGTTGATTGGCGATTTTTCGGCGATTTTGGCGAATTCGCAGCAATGGTATTTGAACTAACTCCTCCTAGAGTTTTCGTGCGATCACCTTCAAACTTGGTGAGGTCCCTGTGGACCAGTTGAGGAGCTTACAGTATCAAAAGTTTTTTCAAATGTCCCATGGCGCACGAGATAGGGGGCGGCAAAGTTCGTGATGATTCTGATGTTTCGCATCAGAAAAACAAAACTCTTATAACTTTGCGATGGAAGGTCCGATCCGAACCAAACTTGCTACCATTGATGATGGGCCATGGCTGAAGACGTCTATGAAAAAACGGTGAAGTTTGAAAACAGCGCCTCCTTGTGGTGAAAGAAAATACACAAAAAAAAAAGTTTTTTTACAATTTCGGGAATAACTTTTACACAGATAATCGTACCGCACTCAAAATTGGTGACAACAGTCAAAACACATGGTAGATGATGCGTGATCAATATGACGACAAATCGTTTAACGGTGTTGCCGTGGCAACGACGCAAAGTCGGATTTTTGGGACAAAAAATCAAACTGCTACAACTTTGCGAATCCTGGTCCGATCTGAACCAAACTTGCTAGGATTGATGACAGTCCGGCCCTTAAGATGTCTATATGAAAATATTCAATTTCGAAAACAGCGCCCCCTGGTGACAGCAGACAATATGACAGCTTGTATTTCAATTATCTCCTCCTAGAGCTTTTGTGCGATCACCTTCAAACTTGGTGAGATCAATGTGGACGAATTGAGCATCAAAAGTTATCAAAAGCTTTTTAAAATATTGTATGGCTTAGGAGATAGGGGGCGCCAAAATTGGAGATAATAATAATTTTTCACAACAGACAATGAAACTCTTATAACTTCGCGATGGAAGGTCTGATCCCAACCAAACTTGCTATAGTTGATGATGGTTAGTTGCTGAAGACGACTGTGTTGCTGAAACGGTACATTTTGAAAACAGCGCCTCCTGGTGGTGGTAGAAAATTCTAAAAAAACAAACTGTTACAACTTTGCCAATCCTGGTCCGATCTGAACCAAAGTTGCTGGGATTGAAGATAGTCTGGCCCTGAACACGTCTATATGAAAATATTAATTTTCAAATACAGCGCCCCCTGGTGACAGCAGACAGAATTACATTTATAGTTTTTGATGCTGCTCCAACAGGGATTGTGGTATCCACTTGAAACTTAGTATGTGGGACCCCAGACCCTTCCTCAACATGTCCGTAAAAGGTCACCTCCCTACAGGAAGTGGAACGCCCGAAACAGGAAGTAAAGTCTTACATTGTCCGATTGACACGAAACTAGATATGTGAGTTACGGGACCTTCCCTGAACATGTTTCCAGAGACGAACAGGAAGTTGGCCATTTTAAACAGGAAGTGCCCGCCAACTTTGCCGTACGTTGTCCAATTTGCACGAAACCTTATATGTCACACCAGGGACCTGTCCTGAGCATGTCTGCAAAAGATGACCTTGTGACGGGGTCCTTGGTGACACCCTCCGGAATGATATGGCTTAGTCAGTTGTTACATTCAAAAGAAGTTTTATTCTCACCGTGCCCCCAAAACCAATGACAAAAACAAAAATATTTCCAAAGTAACAAAAGAAAAAAAATGGATGAGAACCAAACAAACCAACAAACAAAATCAACCCAAAACTATTTATAGAGTTTTTGGTGCTGAACAGAGTTCCTCTGTAACTCCTGCACCGTCTGACTCTAGCAAACAACAACAAAAAAAAAAACCAGTAATATTCTTTCTTGTGTGCCCTACTCTGTACCACATGTCTTCAAGTCTCTCCCACCTGAACAGGCTCAAAATGGTTGCCTTATAACTGTTATGCCCCTCCCACTGGGCGTTGCACAAAATAGTACCCTCTAATTAGCCACCTCAGTCAGGTGGTCACTTTCCCGCCAAGAGCCCTATTTACCCACCCCGATAGCTACGCCCCTGTTTGGCAGAGAGCAGCGGGGAAAACATCAGCTGCCTCGGTGAGTGTGCCTGCAAGTGGATGTGTGTGTGTGTGTGTGGGGCTTAACCAGTGTGCACCTCGCTTATGGAATCTGTGGGGGAAGGATTATTATGGTTGGGCGCTTTGTGTCGGATGCAGAGAGATCGAACGGGACGGGAATTGTTTGGCATGTTGCGATGTGTGTAGCGGTATGTGTGTGGCGTGTATGCGCAAACTGCTCCTCACTCAGTGACGGGGCCGCCCGCCACAGACCTCCTAACAGGAAGTGGAATGCCCAAACAGGAAGTAAACTCTAAGATTGTCCGATCTGCACAAAACTTGATATGTAAGCACAAGGGAATTTCCTGAACACGCTATCGACACGCATTTGACCTAACAGGAAGTCGCCATTTAAACAGGAAGTGCCCTATAACTTTGTTACACGCTGCCGCATCCCCTCAAAAATTCTGATCGGCTATGTGCGGACGCCGCTGAAAATAACTAGTACTGAAAATAACTAGTACCGCGGCAGGAAGAACGGGTGAGAGCGCCAGGCGCTGGGAGCTGCGGCACACGGCGCATCCGCGCTGGGTCGGCTCGAACAACTCGTTTTAGAATCACAAGGCTGTACTAGTTATATTTTCATTCTATTTGTGTCTGTTTTTGTGTGCATTCAGCAGGGATACGGCTGTTTTCTGATTTTTTCCATTTTTCTACTGTCCCATAACATTAACCACACAAATAAATTTAAAATCTTTTAAGATATAGTTATATACCCTCTGTATTTGATTTTGCAATGATTTCACCGTTTGGATGTGTTTTTCTATTTGTGTCTGTTTTTGTGAGCATTCAGCCGTGATAATGGCTTGTTTCAATTTTTTTTTCAGTTTTTCGACTGTCCCATAACATAAACCTCACAAATAAAGTCAACATCTCATAAGATATAGTTATATACCCTCAGTGTTTGATTTTGCAATGATTTCACTGTTTGGTGTGTTTTTCTATTTGTGTCTGTTTTTGTGCGCATTCAGCAGGGATACGGCTGTTTTCAAATTTTTTTTCTGTTTTACTACTGTCCCATAACATAAACCTGACAAACAAAGTCAACATCTCATAAAATATAGTTATATACCCTCAGTGTTTGATTTTGCAATGATTTCACTGTTTGGATGTGTTTTCTGTTTTTGTGCGCATCCAGCAGGGATACGGCTGTTTTCAAATTTTTTTTCAGTTTTTCTACTGTCCCATAACATAAACCTCAAAACAAAGTCAACATCTCATAAGATATAGTTATATACCTTCAGTGTTTGATTTTGCAATGATTTCAGTGTTTGAATGTGTTTTTCTATTTGTGTCTGTTTTTGTGCGCATTCAGCAGGGATACGGCTGTTTTCTAATTTTTTTCTGTTTTACTACTGTCCCATAACATAAACCTGACAAACAAAGTCAACATCTCATAAAATATAGTTATATACCCTCAGTGTTTGATTTTGTAATGATTTCACCGTTTGGATGTGTTATTCTATTTGTCTCTGTTTTTGTGCGCATCCAGCAGGGATACGGCTGTTTTCAAATTTTTTTTCAGTTTTTCTACTGTCCCATAACATAAACCTCACAAACAAAGTCAACATCTCATAAGATATAGTTATATACCCTCAGTGTTTGATTTTGCAATATTGATTTCTACAATCTACGTTTGGATGTGTTTTTTCTATTTGTGCCTGTTTTTGTGCTAGCATTCTAGGGATCGGCTGTTTTTTCTCATTTTTTAATTTTTACTGTCCCATAACATAAACCTCTAAATAAAGTTAAAATCTAACTAAGATACTACTTCTGTATGCTGTCGGTGTTTGATTTTAATGAATTTCACTGTTTAAAATGTGTTTTCTATTTATTGTCTGTTTTTTGTGTGCATTCAGCAGGGATCGGTTGTTCTGATTTTTCATTTTTCTACTGTCCCATAACATAAACCTCACAAATAAAGTTAAAATATTATAACATATAGTTATATACCTTCATTGTTTGATTTTGCAATGATTTCACTGTTTGAATGTGTTTTTCTATTTGTGTCTGTTTTCGGGCGTATTCAGCAGGGATACGGCTGTTTTCTCATTTTTTTCAATTTTCTACTGTCCCCTAACATAAACCTCACAAATGAAGTTAAAGTCTTATAAGATATACTTCTGTACCCTCAGTGTTTGATTTTGCAATGATTTCACTGTTTGAATGTGTTTTCCTATTTGTGTCTGTTTTCGTGCGCATTCAGCAGGGATATGGCTGTTTTCTGATTTTTTTCCATTTTTCTACTGTCCCATAACATAAACCTCTCAAAACCGAAGTCAACCTCATAAGATATAGTTATACCCTCAGTGTTTGATTTTTGCAATGATTTCCTATAATTTGGATAGCTTTCTATTTGTGTCTGTTTTTGTGTGCATTCAGCAGGGATACGGCTGTTTTCTGATTTTTTACATTTTTCTACTGTCCCATAACATTAACTTCACAAATAAAGTTAAAATCTTATAAGATATAGTTATATACCCGCAGTGTTTGATTTTGCAATGATTTCACCGTTCGGATGTGTTTTTCTATTTGTGTCTGTTTTCGGGCGCATTCAGCAGGGATACGGCTGTTTTCTCATTTTTTAAATTTTTCTACTGTCCCATAACATAAATCTCACAAATAAAGTTAACATCTCATAACATATAGTTATATACCTTCAGTATTTGATTTTACAATGATTTCACTGTTTAAATGTGTTTTTCTACCTTTGACCTTCAGAAAGGTCAAAGGTCAGCCGTTTGGGTGTGTTTTTTGTAATAATTCCTAAAGGCATTGAGCCAGGAGTCTGATTTTCTGGCTGATCCAGGGTGCCAAGTTTCAGACCTGTGAAACCTTCGGAGAGGTCAAAGGTCAGCCGTCCGGGTGTGTTTTTTGTAATAATTCCTAAAGGCATTAAGCCAGGAGTCTGATTTTCCGTATGTGTATCAGGGACCTAAGACTGATCGAGGCTGCTTAGTTTCAGACCTGTGCAACTTTGGGAAAGGTCAAGGTCAGCCGTTCTGGTGTGTTTTTTGTAATAATTCCTAAACGCATTGAGTCAGGAGTCTGATTTTTCCGTATGTGTATCAGGTACTAAGGCTAATCCCGGGTGCCGAGTTACAGACCTGTGTAACCTTTGTAAAGGTCAAAGGTCAGCCTTTCGGCTGTGTTTTTTGTAATAATTCCTAAAGGCATTGAGCCAGGAGTCTAATTTTTCTGTATGTGTATCAGGTACTAAGGCTAATCCAGGGTGCCGAGTGTCAGACCTGTGCAACCTTCAAAAAGGTCAAAGGTCAGCCGTTCGGGTGTGTATTTTGCAATATTCCTAAAGGCATTGAGCCAGGAGTCTGATTTTTCCGTATGTTTATCAGGGACTATGGCTGATCTCGGGTGCCCGAGTGTCAGACCTGTGCAACCTTCGGAAAAGTCAAAAGGTCAGGCTGAAATTGCACCAAATATTTTTCTAGAGGACTTTATTCATATTTTTTTCAGATTATTGTTTAGTGGCTCTGGAGGATCCTCTGTTCCGAATATGTGGTCTGTAGGGCCAAAGGTCACCGTGTAGCGGCCAAAAGGACAGTCTGTAAAATTCAAACGTAAAAAAGGCGGGAAACTGTCTTTACTTCAATAATTAATAAAGGCATTGAGCCAGGGGTCTGATTTTTCAGTTTGTGTAGTAGTGACTAAGGCTGATCGAAGGTATTTTAATCCTTTTTCTACTGTCCCATAACATAAACCTCACAAATAAAGTTAAAATCTAATAAGATATACTTCTGTACCGTCAGTGTTTGATTTTGCAATGATTTCACTGTTTAAATGTGTTTTTCTATTTGTGTCTGTTTTCGGGCGCATTCAGCAGGGATACGGTTGTTTTCTCATTTTCTCATTTTTCTACTGTCCCATAACATTAACCTCACAAATAAAGTTAAAATCTTATAAGATATACTTCTGTACCCTCAGTGTTTGACTTTGCAATGATTTCACTGTTTGAATGTGTTTTTCTATTTGTGTCTGTTTTCGGGCGCATTCAGCAGGGATACAGCTGTTTTCTCATTTTCTTCATTTTTCTACTGTCCCATAACATAAACCTCACAAATGAAGTTAAAATCTTATAAGATATACTTCCGTACCCTCAGTGTTTGATTTTGCAATGATTTCACTGTTTGGTGTGTTTTTCTATTTGTGTCTGTTTTTGTGCGTATTCAGCAGGGATAAGTCTGTTTTCTCATTTTATTCATTTTTTTACTGTCCCATAACATTAACCTCACAAATAAAGTTTAAATCTAATAAGATATACTTCTGTACCATCAGTGTTTGATTTTGCAATGATTTCACTGTTTGAATGTGTTTTTCTATTTGTGTCTGTTTTTGTGCGCATTCAGCAGGGATACGGCTGTTTTCTGATTTTTTAAATTTTTCTACTGTCCCATAACATAAACCTAACAAACAAAGTCAACATCTCATAAGATATACTTCTGTACCCTCAGTGTTTGATTCTGCAATGATTTCACTGTTGGGAGGTGTTTTTCTATTAGTGTCTGTTTGTGTGCGCATTCAGCTGAGATAAGGCTGTTTAGTGACTTTTTTCATTTTTCTACTGTCCCATAACATAAACCTCACAAATGAAGCTAACATCTTATAAGATATACTTCTTTACGGTCAGTGTTTGATTTTGCAATGATTTCACTGTTGGGATGTGTTTTTATATTAGTGTCTGTTTGTGTGCGCATTCAGTGGAGATAAGGCTGTTTAGTGACTTTTTTCATTTTTCTACTGTCCCATAACATAAACCTCACAAACAAAGTCAACATCTCATAAGATATAGTTATATACCTTCATTGTTTGATTTTGCAATGATTTCACTGTTTGGATGTGTTTTTCTATTTGTGTCTATTTTTTGTACGCATTCAGCAGGGATACGGCTGTTTTCTCATTTTTTTGATTTTTCTACTGTCCCATAACATAAACCTCACAAACAAAGTCAACATCTCATAAGATATAGTTATATACCTTCATTGTTTGATTTTGTAATGATTTCACTGTTTGGATGTGTTTTTCTATTTGTGTCTATTTTTGTGCGCATTCAGCAGGGATACGGCTGTTTTCTCATTTTATTGATTTTTTTACTGTCCCATAACATAAACCTCACAAACAAAGTTTAAATCTAATAAGATATACTTCTGTAACCTCAGTGTTTGATTTTGCAATGATTTCACTGTTTGAATGTGTTTTTCTATTTGTGTCTGTTTTTGTGCGTATTCAGCAGGGATACGGCTGTTTTCTGATTTTTTAAATTTTTCTACTGTCCCATAACATAAACCAAACAAACAAAGTCAACATCTCATAAGATATAGTTATATACCCTCAGTGTTTGATTTTTCAATGATTTCACTGTTTGGATGTGTTTTTATATTAGTGTCAGTTTGTGTGCGCATTCAGCTGAGATAAGGCTGTTTAGTGACTATTTCATTTTTCTACTGTCTCGTAACATAAACCTCACAAATGAAGTTAACATCTTAAAGCATGTAGTTCTGTACCATCAGTGTTTGATTTTGCAATAATTTCACTGTTGGAATGTGTTTTCTATCGGTCTTTTGTGTGCGCATTCAGCTGGATACGTCTGTTTCGTTTTTTTTCATTTTTCTACTGTCCCATAACATAAACCTCACAAATGAAGCTAACATCTTAAAAGATATACTTCTTTACCCTCAGTGTTTGATTTTGCAATAATTTCACTGTTGGAATGTGTTTTTCTATTAGTGTCTGTTTGTGTGCGCATTCAGCTGAGATAAGGCTGTTCAGTGACTTTTTTCATTTTTCTACTGTCACATAATATAAACCTCACAAATGAAGTTAACATCTCAAAACAATTATTTTTGTACCATCAGTGTTTGATTTTGCAATGATTTCACTGTTGGGATGTGTTTTTCTATCGGTGCCTGTTTGTGTGCGAAATACTCTGAGATAAGGCTGTTTTCGGATCTTTATCGGTTTCTTAACAAGTTGTTCTTTCCCAATGGCAGCATTCAGTGTTTTTTTTTTCCTGGAGCCTTTAACTCCTCATGTTGAAAAAATAATTCAATAATATATGAAGAATATTATCAAACCTCTAATTATGACCACCATAGGCATGAATGATTGTAAAATTGATTACAGTCAAAATAATTTATGATGACATACAGCATCATATTTTCATGGGGGTTAATTCAATTATTTACCAATAAGAGTGACAGCTAACCAAATTGAAGCATCAGTTCTAATCTCTACTGGCTCTTACCCTGGTCTGGCAGAGCTTCAGAGAATAAATAGTAAAATATTCCAGGGTACTGGACAGCTTAATCCCTTCTCTGCATGGGCCTCTGATATTTTCAAGCCTCAACTTGCCAGCTCCATGTTTATTTTTATTATATCAGAAAGTATGAGTGTGTGGATGAGCTAACTCATGCTTTTGAAGCATGATGATGGTCGCCACAGCGGTCATCTTCCAGCTAGAGATTAGATAGAAAATAAAAACTCTAAATTTAAGGAACAGGTCACATAGTGTACCCTGAGACATTATTGCTCTGGACCATAATCATGAATTGGATTGATAATCTCAAGAGATTACCGGCATTTTGTGAAAAGTCCCAGTACAAAAATAAAAGTTCTGTGTACTGGAATGTACCGGGCCACTTCAAGCACTAGTTAATAATTGTACTGTAATGACAGTGATTGTATTTTCTGTACACTTAATGTCTCTTATGCTATCTTATTGTTCAACAAACAAGTGCACAATATAATTCACTTAGAATTCTAAACAATTTCTGCAATTATTATCAAAGTATTGATCAGTAATACAGTGAAAATTAGAGGAAAAATGAATATTTGCTTTACAAGTCAATTTAAGGTGTGCACCCCTAAATGTTTTGCTTGCTCTCCTAAAATGTTCAGTTACAAGTGTGCTCCTTGTAAAATGTTAGTCTGATGCCCTGCAAACATTGTTCTAAAGGGTTTATGGTCTTAGTTCCTCTTCAGTAGACAATGTAAAACAATGTAAAAAAAACCTTCTCTTATGGTTGTTTCCATCTCTTCTCTTCTATTGTTTGTATTGTATTTGTATTGTATTTGTATTGTATTTGTATTGTATTTGTATTGTATTTGTATTGTATTTGTATTGTATTTGTATTTTATGTATTTAGGTGGTCTTATAAATGAAAGGATACATATTGTGAAGCAGCGGCCAGTTGATGAATCCATTAAAATATTCCATAACATGTCATTTAGCAGACACTTTTATCCAAAGCGACTAACAATGGAATTGAGTACAATCAGCCAGGGGCGGAGTCAAACTTGCCACCATTACGACCATGCCACTCTACCCCCGCATATATGAAATATGTCTTATTAACTTGTGATAGGATGTGGAATTTGAGACACAGCCTCATGACAGAATGAGCCGGTTAATGTCTTTTTATTTATTATTTCCCTTTTCATTGCTTAAGCAGGAATGCTGTTGTGACCTATGGCCTTTGTGGACCAAGTGAGGGTGGACCATGGAGGATAATTTTGTCTCTCACCGTATGTGCAAGAAAAACAGGATACACAGACAGCATTAACAAGGGTATTTAAAAGTGTTTCTAAACATTATTTCTCTCAACACCATATGTGATGTGTGTGTGGGTATGTATTTTTCAGTACTTGGAGAGTGGAGTGTCTGGGTGGTTGTGTATATAGCGCCTGTGTGTCTATATTGATACATGTTACTAGATTATATCAGACAGTGGTCATGAAATTATCTGCATTTTTTCTGAGTTATATAGCATGTGAAAAGTAAAGGATAATCTTGGAATAACATTAATATTTCCTAAAATGTGTTCCATTGACTGGGCTTGAAACCTAAAAGCAACAGAAAACTTTTTTTTATTCCCTTCTGCTCTGCATTTTTACAGAACCACAGGAAGTGAACAACACTTCCACTGAAGGCCGCCTTGGTTCACCTGGTGGACCAAGAGCTTCTTGATATGGAGGACACCACAGTTCGATACTGTGTGTCAAACCTGAGCTGCCAGCATCGGAATCCAACGGTTTGTTGATGCTTGGAATTCTCACACAGTTTCATGTATCTGATCCATTTGAGCAGTTGTATCCCCAACACTAAAACGAATTTCACTTAGCAGGGAGCCTGCTGTGAGGATTACTTCCCCCTTGGCAACACCTCAGGTCCACTTCCTCTGGTCCCACTGAGCATTTTCAAATTCAAAATGTGTGAAGAAAATCATTTCAGTGTAATCAAATCAGTGCATCTGAAAAGTATTCAGATGCACTGGCTTTCATGTAATAACCCTAACCCTCATTTATTACACACTTTGTTGTGTTAGAGACTTGATTTAAATAAATAGCACAGCATTAATCGGATTTGACATAATTTAGGCAGCTGACAAAACAATACTGAGAAATTACAGTTGCCTGATAGCCAAAAAAATGATTACCCTGTTATTTGTTGCAAAAAGTGAAGTTTTACCCCATATTCCTCCATAACATATACAGTAAAAGTATTTCATACTACTAGTATATGAAGTATGCCCCCCATTATTTTTCTTGCTTATATCATTTCAAAGGCCTTGTGTCATCTGTAAAAAAAAACAAAAAAACAGGAAAAACTCAAGTAACAATACCGTTTCTCGCCAGTAGGTGTCAGCGTGAGGACGATGAATGAGTGACTGCCACTGGAAGTTGACACTAAAGACAGTGCCACACAGATTATGGATGGTTATTCATGAACGTCTTTTCTACTATATTCACAGAT
Organism: Solea senegalensis; assembly: GCF_019176455.1. Classification (NCBI taxonomy): domain Eukaryota; kingdom Metazoa; phylum Chordata; class Actinopteri; order Pleuronectiformes; family Soleidae; genus Solea; species Solea senegalensis. Next base: position 15,313 of record NW_025322487.1, read on the forward strand.
TCACAGTGTTTCTTGCACAATAAAATCACTGGCACCAAGAAGAACATTGTTATCATTGTGCAAGTGTAAAAAAAAAGAAGGGAAATTTGACCCAGGATTTCTCAATAAGTATACAGTAAAAGTACTCAATACTACTAATATATGAATTAATTTTATACTTAAAACGGATGATTACACAAGCCATACTATACATCTACCTTATGCTTGATTTGATGTAATTATTTTACATGTAATCACTATAATGTGATAAGCTTGGGGTTTGTTTTGATATATAATTAATATATAATCAGTACATTGTGACTGATGGTTGATGAGGTCGAGGTCTTCAGCGTCTGAGGCTGTGTCTTTGACAGTCAGGATGAATTGAGCCCCAAACAAAGTGAAACATTGTGTTTACCTGTAATTGCACCTGTGTAAACAAAACCAGACTTTTGTTTGGGTTCACGTAGAGGGCAAGTCTTTGAAGTCCCTCAAGATGCCTGTTTGTTTTTTTTACTCAAAGGAGTGAATGTGTGTATGAGCCTCTTTGTAGGTGTAGGTGCCTGTGTATCATGTCAAGTTGAACTTGATGTGAGAACAAGATGTGTCTGGAGTTGCACATACATACACACACACACACACACACACATTCATTCCTAAACCCACATTCGCACCATACTATGATATCCCTAAAATACACCCAAATCATTTTAGCTTCAGATATTGATTGTTATATGATAATGAAAAATATTGATATTCCCTGACAGTGGTAGATTTATATTACATAAAAATTAACTTCACCTACACCAAATTTCAAGCAATTTACAGCAACACAGCCAAAGATATACACAAAAATCCAAAAGCACGAAGAATGCAGAGGGTTAAAAAAGATTTGATCACAGAATCTTTCTGCATGACTGGAGTGCAGACTCCCTGTAAGCCGCGACCGGCTTGGAAGGGCTCGGGGCGAAGGTGGTTTACAGTGAACCACCGCCCGGACCTCGCCGCGGACATGTGCACTCGCTGCGGCTTCTCCCGCCCGCCTGCCCCCAGCGCGACTGTCGATCGGAGCAGACTGTCCTCAGTGCGCCCTGACAGCGTTGCGTCATCAGGACGAGGAGTGTAAATCGTCTTGAAACGCGGACCGAGTCATTTTCAGGTTTTGATTGTCCCCTTGCCAATCGGGCCCTAGGCACGTGCCTAGTTTGCCTTTGCGTTAATCCGGCTCTGGTTGCAGCATCAGTCGCTGACCAAGGAATTACTGGGGAAGTTGGCGGTAGACGGGAGCTATTGACATGTCACAGGAAGATGCTCAAAAATTTAGAGGTAAGTGAAATTTTACATTATTATAATGAGCTAAACAGCAGGCCAGGTGGCTAAAGAGTTGTTGCTAAAATGTGTTCGTTAATAACTATGTCTTTTCACTCATTGAAAATACATACATACATACACATGTATTTAAACACACACACAAATTAATCGAAATATAGTTAATAATAATATATGCACATGTAAATGTTCCATGCTCTTTTTTTTCTTTTTCGCTTAGCTGTTTTTTGCGAAAGTTTAGTGTTTAAATACAGTCAGTGTCCTGTCTCTGAGATATCTCTGAGATGGTGTTGTGTGCGACGTTACACGGGAGCCAGACTTTCTGTCTGAACAGTTCCACTGTCCTCTCACCCGGACCTCTCATCCGTCTTAGCGGAACCGCTTGCTGTGTTTCGGCTGCGTCTTCGGTTGTGAGGACTGTGGGTCGCATTGCTGATCTGTTCAGAGAGGTTCACTGGTGCTGCTGCTGCAGGTATCCTGTTGTAATTATTATAATTTTTCATGACAGTCTTTTCCATTCTTACAACGCACAGTTAACGTGACTGGATTCTGCTTCATTGTAAGGTCAAATTGGAATTCAAATGAAAACATTTTATTAATAGATCAATAGAACACTGAACATTGTTTTCACCGTACACTTGAGTATATGGCAGGAATGTTCACTCCTAAGAATTGTTGTCATAAAAGATTAATACTTTTGTCCTGCATCAGTCCTCCTCAAAACTACCAAATATTCAATCATTTCCATATTACAAATGTCCTCTTTTCAAATTAAGAGGGGAGGGAGTACATGCTTTATCTGATGCTACACAAAACTAACAATGCTTCAAAGTTAATATTGTGGGTAATCTTTGACATATTCAAGACTGATTAAAAAGAAAATCTCCCAGCCACCCAACATTTGTCATATCTGTTGCCAGTGCAACCCATGAAATGCTCATTTGTACTTGTTATAAAGTCACTGCAGCTCTGACCTTGTAACCTAAATATCTCTCTGCTCCAAAATCACTTTGTTTCATACATGAGGCTAATGCCTGGCAGATTATACCAATCTTAGCCAATCTTCATCACTAATTTTTATGTTAAATTCTGATTCCCATCTTTTATTTTGTAGCCATTTTTTATATAGTCCCAATATAATTCTAATTGTGGTTTCTTTGTATGCGTTGATTATGATGATCTGGATCACACTATTCACTTCTCAGGATCTCCTGATCTCTTTCATATAGTAGTCTCTAAGTTGCAGGAATCCACAGAATTCATGACTGATTATCCAAATCCTTTTTTTCTGTCATATTTTGGAAACTCTCCAGCTGTCCATCTTTCACCAAAACACATCATGCTGTGATTCCCTTGGTTGTCCACTGTTTAAATCCTATATCGTACCTAGTAATTGCTATCATATTCAATAAATTAGTGTCTTTCTGTATCTTGCACTTGTCTAGTGTAACATTAGTGATACTTTTGCAGTAGTATATTTATTGTGAGAGACAATTATACATCTTTCCCAAATCTGTCCATGCCTGCATCTCTTCCTCTCCTTTCTTGTCTTCCTCCTCAGCACATGGAGAAGATCTCCATGCTGGCTTTCCATCCAGTTAAGATGCACAGCTGCTATGAGAAGGTGGTGAACCTGAGCCTTGAGGGTCTGCAGCAACAGTTTGACGTGAGCAGCCCGTCAGTGTTTGTCCAAAGGGCCCAGATCCCCATGAGAGAGGTGAAACCTCAACTACTGACTTACCAGTCTAATATAGACTGGTTAGTGGTGGTTAACTGGTTAACACAATGGGAAGTTTCTATGAGAGCTAATCATTTTATTGACACTCATTTTATTTCTTGATCGTTTTCCTACACTGTAGCTCCTGTTTGACTAGAGTTTGTCAAATAGTTGGATGATGAGGTTCTGACTGTGGCATTGATCAAGAACACAGTAGAACTAAAGGCAAACATCTTTTAGCGGTTCGATAACTCAGTGGACAGTTAAATAGATATAGTT
>NW_025322488.1:0-15829 GCF_019176455.1 Solea senegalensis
TAAGAGTGAAAGAGGAGAGAAGAGAGAAACAAAGATTAAAGATGAGCATATGGTGACGAGGAGTAAAGTAAAAGTGCAAAAGAGACAGATGAAAGAAGAGCATCTGGAGAAGAGTGAGAGGGAAAGTGAAGAAGGATCAAGTGGAGCAGCACAAACCTTGAAGATGCCTTTGAAGAGAAGGAAATTTCAAGAATGACGAGAAGAAAGGAGAAGGCAGGAGGAATTACAAACTGTTCAAAACTTATGCAGCATCAAAATGTTCAGTTACCATACAGAGTTCCTTGAATTTGATGTGTTAAATAAAACTGCTCAACTTGAAAAGTAGTGGAAATCATTTTTCCGCAGTTCATAAGTCCGGTAAGTGGGGAAATTCCGGTTATTGCTGCAGCAGGAGGATAGGAGAGTAATAAATAAATATAACAGTATGTACAATGTAAACAGAAAAAAGAAAAAAAATGACATACAGTGACAAACAGAAACAACAGCAAGACAATGGCAACGGTGCATAATGGATAAATGGAAAAATCTGCATGTTTGAGTATCTATTGCACATAACAGTATATTATTGAGTCTGAGTGGTCTACTGAGAGCAGTGTTGGTTAATCTTGCATTTAAATATTTACAGGGTTTAACTAAACATCTCAGGGATCTCAGGCTGAAGGTTTTGTCAGTGATTTTGCACTCTATGTGGGCCAGTCCTGTGGTGGTTTGAACCCTCTCAGTCTTTTCATCTGCCCATGAGTGGTAACTCCATGAAGGAGGAAATTTCCACATCCGCCTGTAGAGTCAAAAAACAAGACTGGAAAGGTAGCATGCACCAAGTGTTTATTCTCTATTGAGAGGGAACATCACACAGAACCACATAAGCAGTTCAGAGTTGTGCCCCCTGACCAAATGTTTCGCCCCGTTCTTATACTGTTTAAGACAAGATAAGATTAGATAGATTTATTTATCCCACAGTGGGGAGAGAACCGGGTTCCAGCAGCTCAGTATACAGATAAACAATTACAAAATATTATAAAAACTGTACATGGAAAGAAATAAAATAAGAGTGAATGTAAATAAGGTGCATATTACTTTAAGATACAAATAAGACAAATATAGGCAACAAAAACAGAAGACAAAAACTGTAAGCAATAACTTAACAGACCAGCTAAAAACAAAAAACAAAACTGTAAACAATAACTTAGAAAAAAAAAAAAAAAAAAAACTGTAAACAATAACTTAACAAACCAGTTAAAAACAAAAGAACAAAACTGTAAACAATAACTTAACAGACCAGGGGCTTGTTTCAGAAAGCAGGTTGAGTGAAAACTCTGAGTCTGTTAACCCTGAAATGAGGGAAACTCTGGTTTTTCGGTTTCAAAAAGCCAGTTCAGCTCAACTCTGAGTCAGTTACCCTGGCAACATACGCCGTGAACCCTAACCTGCTTGCTGGCAGGTTTTCTTAAACTAACACAGACACACATGGTATTTGATTTCCTCATTCATTCAGTCAGAGTTTTGGCGTAGTATAGTTCTGCCGTCTGTTCTGCCATCTACATTAGAAGTTATATTAGGTGGAGACTATTTTCACTACCAAGGCATGTACTTTTGACAATGATCCCGCGGATGAAGGTGCAGCATTACTGCGCAGAGAATTAAATATTCCTCGGGAGATAATTATCAGACTGCGCATAGATTTCCAGACACTTATCTTTTTGAGCGGTACCGTTTCACATCACAGTCCATCATTTACATACACAACCTGATCAGTCCTTTCATTTCCAACAACATCTCACATCCCAGCAGAAATTGTGTGTTGCTGCGTATTTTTGTTTTTTTTTACAAATGGGAGTTTTTTATAGAACGTCGGAGATGCAGAGCACTTGAACGTGATATAAAGAATGAGAAGTCATTTATGTATGAAAACATCATTATGTTGGGGATAAAACAACTGTACAATCAAACAGCCACTTCATACTTACTTTACAATGTAAAACATGATCAAAATGAGGTAATCCCATGAGATTATGCCGAGGTCTTACCTGTTTGAACAATGTTTTTATGTTTCATCTTTATCTGCTGCCAACTGCGCTTCTCCCCCGCGGGATTACACCTAAATTAAATAAATTAATAGTCTACCACTCAAGTAGTTTCCCCCTGTAATATTGTGATTGTGCAAAGGACGACATTTAAACTTCCTCATCAGCAGCAATGTTCTCCGACACCGTCTCCCTCCCTTTTTCTGCAGCAGCGGTGTTACACTTCCTTCTAAAGACATGCTCAAACTCACCGTATGAGCGCATTTATATTTCCAACTCCAGTGGGTGAAGAACGTCGCCCTCCGCCTCCCCGTTGTCATGGTGACTCATCGAAACGGGCTCCATTGATGCTGTCTTTTTATACTTGTGGTGCATGCGCTTAACTCGACGTGAAACGGCTCTGAGTTGAACAAACTAACTCAAATCAGCTGTTGAGGAACCGAAAACTCAGAGTTTCTTATCTCAGAGTAGATCAACTCAGAGTTCAGGTTAGACTGAGAGTTTGTTGAATCTGCTTTCTGAAACAGACCAGCTAAAACAAGGAACAAAACTGTAAACAATAAATTAACAGATCAGCTAAAAACAAAAAACAGACTAATACAGCAGTGACACAAACATTGTTATTTAGTTTGCACACTGTTGTTCAGACGGACAGCAGTAGGAATGAACGACCTGCGTAGCCGCTCCGTCCTGCACTTAGGGTGCATCAGTCTCTGACTGAAGGAGCTTCTTAAGGCCCCAACAGTCTTGTGCAGTGGGTGAGAGGTGTTGTCCATGATGGCCGATAGTTTGGCCAGTACCCTCCTCTCTTCTATGACCTCGATGGAGTCCAGGGGACAGCCACAGACAGAGCCGGCTTTTTTAATTATCCGATTTAGTCTGTTTTTGTCCCGCACAGAACAGCCCCCTCCCCAGCACACCACAGCAAACAGGAGTGAGTCAGTGTTGTCAGTCCAGTCCAGTTTACTGTTTAGGTGAACACCCAGGTACTTGTATGTCGTCACCCTCTCGATGTCCAGTCCCTGGATGTTCACCGGTGCAGTGTTTTGCTTTTTCTTGCTGAAGGTTACCACCATCTCCCTCGTCTTGCTGGCGTTGACAAGAAGGCGTTCTCACACCAGCTGACTATCCATAATAGTATTTCTGTATTCCTGGTCGTCGTCTCCTGACACACACCCCACGATGGCAGTGTCATCAGAGAACTTATGGAGGTGGCAGCTGTCTGTGGAATAACTGAAGTCCAATGTGTATAGGGTGAAGAGGAAGGGTGAGAGCACAGTGCCTTGGGGGGCTCCCGTGCTGCAGACTAACAGGGTTAGGGTCCGACACACAGTCCTGCAGCCTCACAAACTGGGGTCTGTCTGTGAGGTAATTGGTGGCCCATGCAGCCAGCCGGTCGCTGACACCTGCTCTCTCCAGCTTCACCCTGAGCAGTGATGGTTGGATGGTGTTAAAGTACTGGAGAAGAGGAGTGGAGTAGAAGTACAAGTAGTATATCCAAAAACTGACTTGAGTCGAAGTTGAAGTGTTCTTTAAACACCACACTTAAGTGGAAGTACTAAAGTATTCAAAATGTTTTGTACTTAAGTATTGCAAGTAGAAGTATTTTAAAATTTACTACTCAAGTACTGAAAGTAAAAGTAAAAGTAAAGTAAAAGTGTTGTGTTATGTGTATATTAAAGAAAGCAGTCATACCATATGTTTGAATATGATATTGTTTATATCATTTCAAATATTAAAACTGAAGCTGGCCACATACAAGGCCACATAAATACAAAGTGTTTATGTAAAAACAAAATAAAACATCAAAGGCCAGAGGGGTATTCCAAGAAAATGGCTAAGTGGCATACCTGGGTAAGTTAAGCCTAATGGTAAACCTTGAATAGATAGAACAGCCCAGAAGCATCATTCTCACAAAGCCAAAGGGCTCTTCCATCATCAGGTCTACCACTGCCTACAGGTTAACTTACTCAGGTTTGGCTCTTAACCAGCTACTTTGAATACCCTCCAGTAGGCCACATACAAGTATGTCTTATGTGAAAACAAAAGTGATTAGAACACTTTGCAACACTGAGAAATTTGTAAACAAAAACAGATCAAGTATCTGCCTGCCCCCCCCCTTCTCTTCCCTGCTTGTGCTTTTTCCCCCTCCTCAGCTTATTCCCTTCTTAAACTAGTGCATACAGTAAAGCAGTCTTTTTTTGGAAGTTAGACATTTTTTTCATTCTCAACTTGTCAGGGCAACTAAAACATCTCAAAGGTGAGAGGGGTATTCCAAGAAAATGGCTAAGTGACATACCTGGGTAAGTTAAGCCTAATGGTAAACCTTGTAACAGAACAGCCCAGAAGCATCATTCTCTACCGCTCTGGCATTGATACTATGGGTATGATTCGTAAATTTTTTATAATTGTAACGAGTAACGATTCAGCACATGAAAAATGTATTGGAGTAAAAGTATTACATTTTTCAAAAATATGTAGTGAAGTAAAAGTGGAAGTGGAAGAAAAAAAAATACTCCAAAAAAGTACAGATACTGCATTTTAGTACTTAAGTACTGTACTTAAGTAGTTCCACTTCGTTACTATACATCTCTGTGTTAAAGGCACTGGAGAAGTCAACAAAAGTAATCCTCACGCTGTTTCCAGTGCCCTCCAGAAGAGACAGGGATCTTTGCAGCAGGTGAAGGAAGCAGAGCCTGTCTCCCACCTGAGCGGGAGACAGGAAAAGCACGGTCCTTCCCCCGAACAGCGTCCCGCCCCCTCTCCCAAGACCGAGGACCAGCAACCTCAAAGTACCTCACACTTTTTGTGTGGGTAGCAGTGCGAGCGTATGGGCTCCTTTTTCTCCTCCCATATCGCACCTCCGTCCATAACCCTTCTTGGGGACGGACCATCCTGATTCCCAATCCAATGGGTATTTATTTATTTATTAGAGCAATATGAATTATTTATTTATTTATTTATGTATTTATTATGTCCAAATGTTTTTACAGGCAGCTTTGTATCACATGTAATAATTATTTATTTATTTAATAGGAAGCTATGAATTATTTATTAAGTAGATATCTATAGTTGGGTATAATATATAATATAATAAGGAAAAGGAGTGGAAAAAAAGGAAAAAGGGAAAACAAATTAGGTGAAAAAAGTATGTGTGTGTGTGTGTGTGTGTGTGTGTGTGTGTGCGTGAATGTATGTGTGTGTTTGTATAGCTATCTTTTTGAGACCCAGTGTAATTTATTAACCTTTGGAGTGAGGTCCTTTTTACAAAGTGAGGTCATTTTGGTCGGTCCTCACTTTGTTTTCACTGTAAAGGCCTCTAGAGGCTGTTTTTAGGCTTCTCTCAAAGTTTCAGAGAGGGCCTCAGAAAAGTAGCAAACTGGAAAAATCTCGCAAAAATTGGTGTGTGTGTGTATTACCTGCATACACACATATTTACTCACTGCTGCCCCCTATGGTTTTTTCATATTTACTACACCCTTTTTTCCGCTCTGCTGCCCCCTATGGTCTTTGCATATTTATTGCACCAAATTGACTGCATTACACAAAACAGTCACATGTTTATATTCATTAAAAACAAGCACATATTTTAAAATTTCATGCAGAAATGTACCATTGTGTTAAGTTTTACTAACAAAATTAGTGGGATGTTTTAAATCATTCTAGCCATTTATTATAATGACAATATAAAAGTAAACAATTCAGTTTTCTCCAAAAATTACATGTGTTTTAGGGCTGTAACAGTATGAATATTTCAGACTGTGACGATAGTGACCAAAATAATCTTGGTTATTGGTATACTGCAGTATTGAAAAAATATGTTGATAAAAACCCTGATAAATTGAGACAATTTCTACAAGATTTATATTTTAACAGATTTATATATTAGAGTTATATCAGTTTTGTCAGATTCAGCGGGAAATCCATGGATTATTATTATTATTGTTAAAAAATGTATTACGTTTATCAAATTTCCTTTACTAAAACAACACGCACATAGCAGATATGAGTATGATATTAACCACAGTCAAAATAAACCATGTACTCACCTAAATTAAGCTGTATTTAATTAAATTAAATGTAATGTAATGTAATGTAATGTATTAATTAAATGTAGGTTCCATCAAGTTTTTTTCTCACAGTTGATGTAATGTCACTACATACGCAGCATTAAGTGGCACTTTTGGGCTATGGTCTGTGTGATGGACTACTCCCACTGCCAACTTTTCCCTCTATTTCCTGCCAATCACAGGGCCCACACATGATTGACAGGCTTCTAGCACCACTGACTGTCATGATGCATTCACTGACCTCCAGGAAATCTCATTAACATTGCTAACTTTATTCTTTATTTGCAGAATTAAACCCTGTTATACACAGCTTTCATGTGCTCACTTGGTTGGTGTCAGCGTTAAAATGATATGCCAACATCTGTGTGTTATATCGGAGTTATACATTATGCAAAGCCCAATTCTTTCTGACAGACATTTGTTATTGACTATCAAACCAGACCTAAACTAACCCTTAGATATAAGTATGCTTACACACACTGTGTGTGCTTGTGTTTGATGGGCATTATGTAGCTAACTTACATAGCTATGTTTTATCTGTGCTAATATAGCTACACTACACTGCCTTCTGTCTAACTGTTTTATAGCCACATTAGCAGCATGTCTTTCTGGTGATGTCACTCTTTGCTCAGTTACTTTAGCTCTTACTTAAGCTCCTTTTCCACTATGGGCCCAGCTCGCCTCGCCACGGCACGGTTTAGGTTGGTTTTCCACTACAAATAGAACCTACTCAAGTAGACAGAGTCATCACTGCACAGCTGCATGCATCTGTGGTGACTTTGTTTTACATGTGACACACAATCGAGTGACAGTGACATGTAGAGCAGTGGTTTTCAGTTTAACTGAATCATTAGAATCAGTTAATTCAAACTTTTTTTCAGTACTTCCTCCATACTTCCTCCATGACCCAGCACTTAACATCCAGTGAAAATAACCTGTTCTGTGTTGTCACAAAGAGAACACTTTATTCAACTAAGAATCAAATAACAAGCCACGTATCTTACACAGTGGTGACACGTTGTCATCATGAATCTGTGAGCATGTTCTTAACTTCACACCTGACATTGGCTAAAGTTCTTTAAATCCTTCTGAAACACTCTTCTAAGTTTTATTCATGCATTTATTCTGTCTTCCACACACATTAGCTGATCCATCTCCTCCACAGCAGAGAATCTTTCACTTTTCCAGTTTTCCAAATTCACTCTTTAAAAAGATCTGTGTCTCATACAAGAGCTCCTGAGATCACCTGAGAGCATCTGGCTTTAAATTCAATGACAAACACATTGTGGTCACCAAAAGCACACATAATTTAGACCAGAGGTCACTAACAGGCAGACCGTGGTCCGAGTCCGGATCCAGACGCTGTCCTGTATGGACCTGGACAGTCAATTTTTACTAACTATTTAAGTATTTTAAATTTTGACAGGCGCTTCCATTTTGACTATCGCAGCTTCTCTAGACTTTACGGTACTGGTTTAGTGAATCAGGAAATCCACTGACCACTTCATTCGAGTTAAGCCGTCCCACGTGATGCTATTAAGCCAATCAAATGTCTGTATTCCATGAACATTGTGACCCTGAATACAGACGGATGAAGGAGGTGAGAAGCGAGTGAGTCAGACCTTTGCTTGAGGAAATGTTCTCTAACTAACTGGACCTTTGACCGTTGAGTTGAATATTCTGATTTAGACCAATAATAGAAATCTATTTTACCATGAGCCTCTCTGCATGATACACTCTCCATGATCTGATCTGTTGATCACAAACAGACGGTCAAGCACTTTAGTTTCTCAGCATTTAACTGGAGTAACACACTTTACACTATGCTACATATAAATCATGGTTTCATCATTATTCTTCATCTTTCTTTACAAATGTTTATTTGTGGCCCTTCATTTATCCAAGTGATCGCCTGGCACCGGCCACAACAACAACAACAACTCATTTTAATCTTACGACAAATCTGATGTTAACTCGAGGTACTTTTCAAGTGGATTAGACATAAACTTTTTTCTTTATTATTCATCTTTATTATTTTAGAGATTTAACGTTTTCTACATCAGCAAGAAAAGATTCAATATATCCTGACTCAAGTTAGACCTGAGAGAGGCAGACAGACAGGAGGAGAGAGACAGACAGGAAGAGAGAGACAAGAGACAGACAGGAGAAGAGACAAGAGACTAACAGGAGGAGAGACAAGAGACAGACAGACAGACAGGAGGAGAAAGACAAGAGACAGACAGACAGGAGGAGAAAGACAAGAGACAGGCAGGAGGAGAGAGACAGACAGGAGAAGAGACAAGAGACTAACAGGAAGAGAGAGACAAGAGACAGACAGGAGGAGAGACAAGAGACAGACAGGAGGAGAGAGACAGGCAGGAAGAGAGAGACAAGAGACAGACAGGAGAAGAGACAAGAGACTAACAGGAGGAGAACAAGAGACAGACAGACAGACAGGAGAAAGACAAGAGACAGGCAGGAGGAGAGACAAGAGACTAACAGGAAGAGAGAGACAAGAGACAGACAGACAGGAGGAGAAAGACAAGAGACAGACAGACAGGAGAGAAAGACAAGAGACAGGCAGGAGGAGAGAGACAGACAGGAGAAGAGACAAGAGACTAACAGGGAAGAGAGACAATAGACAGACAGGAGGAGAGACAAGAGACAGACAGACAGACAGGAGGAGAAAAGACAAGAGACAGGCAGGAGGGAGAGACAAGACAGGAGAAGAGACAAGAGACTAACAGGAAGAGAGAGACAAGACAGACAGGAGGAGAGACAAGAGACAGACAGACAGACAGAGAGACAAGAGACAGACAGACAGGAGAGAGACAGACAGACAGGAGGACAGACAAGAGACAGACAGAGAGACAAGAGACTAACAGGAGGAGAGACAAGAGACAGACAGACAGACAGACAGGAGGAGAGAAAGACAAGAGACAGGCAGGAGAGAGACAGACAGGAGAAGAGACAAGAGACTAACAGGAAGAGAGAGACAATAGACAGACAGGAGGAGAGACAAGAGACAGACAAGGAGAGAGACAGACAGGAGAAGAGACAAGAGACTAACAGGAAGAGAGAGACAATAGACAGACAGGAGGAGAGACAAGAGACAGACATGAGGAGAGAGACAGACAGGAGGAGAAGTCTGTTGTACAAGTTCATTTTACATCCATGTCACTTCATTATTAATTATTAAATGTTATTTTATTGGTAATATATTAAAAATGTTTTTCTAATTTTAAATCAATAATGTTGTATGTTCATGTCTCAGTGACTTAAACACACAAACCTTCATGTTAATTAAGTATTTTAAAATTAAATTGTGAAATCTCTGAAACTTCAGGCCTGAAAGTTCAGAACACTGAGTTTCACTCTGAGTCTGAAACTCACTCTTCAGTCAGGGCTCATCAGGAGGAGGAGGCCCCGCCCCTTTCCTCCCCTCCCCCACTCTGCACCTGCTCTGAGCGCATGCTCACCTACCAAACCCTGCACGTGCTCAGATCATGCTCACCCACCTCTCCCCCACCTTCCAATTAAGCGCAGTCTCATGGAGTTTCGCAGCGTGGACAGATTAGGAAGAAGACTGTGGAGATTAACAATTCATCATCAAGAGTGTGAAAGAGACTTTTTTCAAAGTTTGTCTTTGCAGGTAAGAACCTTTTTAACACTTTTAACCTGAATCATGTTTTATTTAATTGTTTTAATTAGTTAGTAATTAATTAAGAGTAAGACATTTTAGCTTTTTTAACTTTTATTTAGTTGAAAAGCTGAAATGTGACATTATTGTGTAACTATCTAAATGTTTAAAATAGTTTTAAAGCAAAATAAATGAAACGTGCAGTACTGTAGGTATCTGTGTATGTGTGTGAGTGTGACACAGGGAGCAGGTGAGGGACACAGTGATGCATAGAAAACACTGCTCTTCACACTTTTTCTTTACTGAACATTAACCAAACTATTTAAAACAGTTAGTTTAAACAGAAAATAAGGAAACGTTCTTTGAAGAGATTTGAATAACATTTTGTGTCAAAGATGTAAAAGTGTACTAAATATTAAGAGTTACTTACAGTATGTGATATCCCTGTTATTAATGATACAATAGTTGGTGTGCTGGATGAATTATTGCTATGGTGTATTATTATATTTATTATTGCTTTTGCTAACTTTATGTTAAAGGCTAATTATTATTAAGATCTGTAGCTTTGTCAGATGTGAAAAGTGTGACTGATGTTCTGGAATGTTTGTGTTTTTAAAACAAAGATTTCTAATGTTTAGACTGATGACTGACATGGTAACAAGGTCACTAACGAGTTAATGATGGTCCAGCTGCTCAGTGAAGATGCTCATGATTGTGTTTTACTTGCAGCTGGTCTCATCCCCTGACATGTCCAGTGAGGGGTCAGATGTGGACTGTTACGTGAGGGACCCTGACTATGATCCCAAATATTATGAATCTACACCCAGTGATGTGGTTGAAAACGTGGACACGGACTTTGACACTGATGAGCCCAAATCTACAAGTACAATATTGGCTGAAGAAGATCAGGGTGGGGATCAGGATGATGACCCAGATTTTAATAAAGAAGAAGATCAAAAAGAAGGACAGGAGGAAGATCAGGATGATGGCTATGAGGAAGATCAGGATGAAGATCAAGAAGAGGATCAGAAAGATGATCAGGATGATGACTGGGAAGAAGGACAAGATGATGACCAGGAAGAAGCTCATGAGGAAGATCAGGATGGTGACCATGAGGAAGATCAGGATGATGACCATGAGGAAGATCAGGATGATGATGATCAGGAAGAAGATCCACTCAAAGGCAAGTTCACAATCAGAAAAAAAAAGAACCTAAGAACGTATGTGAAGGGGCAAAATAAGAAAACAAAGACAACCAAAACTGAAGTTAGTGTTAATGTGACTGTTAAGACATGTACAAAAAGAAAAGACAACAAAAGATCATGGGACAAAAAACATTATTGTTTGTATTGCCATCAGCCAAATAACAAGATGGCGAGGCACTTGCAGAGGAAGCATATGGAGGTAAAGGATGTGGCACATGCATTCAGCTTTGCATCAAAGTCACCACAAAGAAAAGTTCTTTTAGAACAAATTAGAAGGAAAGGAGATTTTAAGCACAATGTGAGGGTCCTGGCTGAAGGCAAAGGACAGATAGTAACTGTAAAGCAGCCGTCTCATAAAACATCTGCATGGCACTATTTGCCTTGTAAATTCTGCTACGGCATGTTTTCTTGGACTGATTTGTGGAGACACCAGGGATCATGTAAACTTAAAACCAGCAGTGAGACAGACAACAAGAGAAAGACCAGAGGGGCAGTACAGAGTGTTTCAGCACGCCTGCTTCCTATAATGGCTTCATCTAGTGGATGTCAGGCTATTATTAATAAAATGAGACAGGATGACGTGTCCTTCCACATCAGGGGCGATTCATTGATCTGCAACTATGGGGAATCACTGTATGCAAAACATGGTCGTGTGAAGTCCAAGCACAACTATATATCTCAAAGAATGAGGGAGCTTGGTAGATTCATGTTGACTGCCAAAGCTATGGACAGTACTGTGAGGACTTTGGAAGACATATGTGTCCCCAAGAAATTTCTGCTTGTGGTCAATGCAGCCAAGAAATTAACAGAATTCAGTCCAAGCAAAAATGAATATGGGAAACCCTCAACAGCAGTGAGAGTGGGATTCTGCCTGAAAGGAGCAGTGGAGGTGTTGATTGGGCAAAGTCTCATGAACGATGATGACCTGGCAGAAAAAAAGGCAAAAAAGTTTTTGGAGCTGTTGGAAAAAAATTGGAAAACTCATGTTGCGGTATCTGCTCACCAGAGCATGCAGGAGAAGAGGTGGAACAAACCCGATGACATTCCCCTCACAAAAAATGTCATGGCACTTAGAGATCATCTCAGGATGGTGGAAGACAAAGCCAGAGCTGAACTGGAGCAGCAGCTGAGTTTGACTGCATACAAGGTGTTAAATGAGAGCATTCTGGCACAGCTGATTGTTTTTAATAAGCGTCGTGAAGGAGAAGCATCGCGCTTGACTCTCGAAGCCTACAAAAAAGTCAACACTAATCCTATCAATGAGGACATTTACAGCACTCTGTCTCCTTTAGAGAAGGAACTGAGCAAACAGCTGACTCGCATCGAGGTCCGAGGAAAAAGAGGGAAGAAGGTTCCTGTTTTTTTCACACACAGGATGATGGAGTCAATCCAAGTGTTGTTGAAATGGAGAGATGAAGCTGGTGTTCCCACTGAAAATCCCTACCTCTTTGCCAGAGCTGGTGTGCTGACGAACATACGTGGCTGCGACTGTCTGCGGAAATATGCAGAGGAGAGCAAAGCAGAAAACCCTGAGCTCCTCAGGTCAACTAAACTAAGAAAACAGGTGGCCACACTTTGCCAGCTCCTGGATCTTGACGAACAAGAGCTGGAACAAGTTGCTCGGTTCATGGGTCATGACATCAGAGTTCACCGGGACTTTTACAGACAGACTGACAAAACCTTTCAGATAGCAAAGATTAGCAAGCTTTTGTTTGCTATGGAACAAGGCAGTAGCACCTTAACAGGGAGGAACTTTAACACACTCCATCCCTCTGTGTCTGGTATGTATGTACACACACTGTTGTTTTTATGTACACACCATGTTGTTGTGTAACAGCTGTCTGTGTTGTTGTTTTTTGTCAACACCTATAGCTGGACACTAGTTTGATAAATACACAAACTACATATTTCTACCTGTACAGAATTGTTTCTTTAAAATACTCTGTATTAATATTTGACTGTTGGCTTTTTCTCAGGTGAAAGTCCCACACCGACACAGAGTCATGTGACCTCTCCGATAGAAACAGGGTTAGGGTTAGGGTTAGGGTAAGGTAAGGGTAAGGGTTAGGGTTAGGGTTAGGTTAGGGTTAGGTTAGGTATAGGGATGAAAACCACCATTTTGCGGTCATTCTTGAATAACTTGAACGTCGCCATTTAGGCACCCTCCGGTGAAACCCCGTGATTGTGGGACAAAAGGAAGCCGAGATATGGAAAATGACCGGCGGTCATTCTGAACTATCTTGAGTTAGGAAGGTGCTAGAAAGCCGAGGTGTCAAGGATGCGTCTCAGGAGCACTTAGCCAGCCTAAAACACCCCATGACCAAACTTTTTTTGAGTTATTTCCCCAAAACGTCAAATCTGACTTTCGGATTGACTTGAATTTTTGTCCTACCTAATGTGGCCACGGGCTTTCAATGCACTAGAGTGGAGAGGCAGGAGTTATGGCCGATTGAAAATATTCAATGCAAAATTCACCAGTGCCAGGTCAACATGTACCTGACAAAACCACTCAGGAGCATGTTTCAGGCCATTTGCAGGCTATCTGAAGCCAAAACATTTGCTGGTTAGTGACCCAGGAATTTGCTGACAGGTGAGTAACGTCGGGTTTTGTTAGGTTAGGTTAGGCTAAGGGTCGGGTTAGGGTCAGGTTTTAGGGTTAGGGTAAGGGTAAGGGTAAGGGTAAGGGTAGGGTTAGGGTAAGGGTAAGGGTAAGGGTTAGGGTTAGGGGTTAGGGTAAGGTATAGGGATGAAAACCACCATTTTGCGGTCATTCCGCGAATAACTTTTGAACGAAGGGTGGGATCGACTCCAAACCAACGTCCGCCCCCACATTTAGGCACCCTCCGGAGCCCCTGGTGAAACCCCCGTGATTGTGGGACAAAAGGAAGCCGAGATATGGAAAAATGACCGAAAATTCTTCGGTCATTCTGAACTTATCTCGAGTTAGGAAGGTGCTAGAAAGCCGAGCTAGGTGTCCAAGGATGCGTCTCGAGGAGCCGCACTTAGCCAGCCTAAACGTGTAGTTTTTGAGTTATTTCCCAAAAACCGTCAAAATCTGACTTTTTCGGATTGACTTGAATTTTTGTCGTACCCCCTAATGTGGCCACGGGCTTTCCAATGCACTAGGAGTCGAGTCTCCCAAACGTTCGCGGGCGGAGTTATGGCCGATTGAAAATCGCCATTCAATGCGAAAATTTCACCAAGTGCCAGGTCCAACATGTACCTGACAAAAACCACTCGGGAGCATGTTTCATGCCATTTGGAGCCTATCTGAAGCCAAACCGACATTGCTAGGGTTAGTGACCCAGGAATTTGCTAGACAGGTGAGTAACGTCGGGTTTTGTTAGGGTTAGGGTTAGGCTAAGGGTCAGGGTTAGGGTTAGGGTCAGGGGTGGGAGTAGGAGTAAGGGTAAGGGGTTAGGGTAAGGGTAAGAGGTTAGGGTAAGGGAGGGTTAGGGGTTAGGGTAGGGTAAATTGAGGTTAGGGTTAGGTATAGGGATGAAAACCACCATTTTGCGGTCATTCCGCGAATAACTTTTGAACGAAGGGTGGGATCGACTCCAAACCAACGTCCGCCCCCCCATTTAGGCACCCTCCGGAGCCCCTGGTGAAACCCCCGTGATTGTAGGACAAAAGGAAGCCGAGATATAGAAAAATGACCGAAAATTCTTCGGTCATTCTGGACTTATCTCGAGTTAGGAAGGTGCTAGAAAGCCGAGGTAGGTGTCCAAGGATGCGTCTCGAGGAGCCGCACTTAGCCAGCCTAAAACACCCCATGACCAAACTTGTAGTTTTTGAGTTATTTCCCAAAAACCGTCAAAATCTGACTTTTTCGGATTGACTTGAATTTTTGTCCTACCCCCTAATGTGGCCACGGGCTTTCCAATGCACTAGGAGTGGAGTCTCCCAAACGTTCGCGGGCGGAGTTATGGCCGATTGAAAATCGCCATTCAATGCGAAAATTTCACCAAGTGCCAGGTCCAACATGTACCTGACAAAAACCACTCAGGAGCATGTTTCAGGCCATTTGCAGGCTATCTGAAGCCAAACCGACATTGCTAGGGTTAGTGACCCAGGAATTTGCTAGACAGGTGAGTAACGTCGGGTTTTGTTAGGGTTAGGGTTAGGCTAAGGGTCAGGGTTAGGGTCAGGGTTAGGGTTAGGGTCAGGGTTAGGGTAGGGTAAGGGTAAGGGGTTAGGGTAAGGGTAAGGGTTAGGGTAAGGGTTAGGGTTAGGGTAAGGGTTAGGGTAAGGGTTAGGGTTAGGGTTAGGTATAGGGATGAAAACCACCATTTTGCGGTCATTCCGCGAATAACTTTTGAACGAAGGGTGGGATCGACTCCAAACCAACGTCCGCCCCCCCATTTAGGCACCCTCCGGAGCCCCTGGTGAAACCCCCGTGATTGTGGGACAAAAGGAAGCCGAGATATGGAAAAATGACCGAAAATTCTTCGGTCATTCTGAACTTATCTTGAGTTAGGAAGGTGCTAGAAAGCCGAGGTAGGTGTCCAAGGATGCGTCTCGAGGAGCCGCACTTAGCCAGCCTAAAACACCCCATGACCAAACTTGTAGTTTTTGAGTTATTTCCCAAAAACCGTCAAAATCTGACTTTTTCGGATTGACTTGAATTTTTGTCCTACCCCCTAATGTGGCCACGGGCTTTCCAATGCACTAGGAGTGGAGTCTCCCAAACGTTCGCGGGCGGAGTTATGGCCGATTGAAAATCGCCATTCAATGCGAAAATTTCACCAAGTGCCAGGTCCAACATGTACCTGACAAAAACCACTCAGGAGCATGTTTCAGGCCATTTGCAGGCTATCTGAAGCCAAACCGACATTGCTAGATTTAGTGACCCAGGAATGTGCTAGACAGGTGAGTAACGTCGGGTTT
>NW_025322489.1:0-2500 GCF_019176455.1 Solea senegalensis
AGTGATGATGATGTCGTGATCAGTGTCGTGATCAGTGACGATCAGTGAGGACGATGTCGTGATCAGTGATGATGATGTCGTGATCAGTGATGATGATGTCACTCACATGTGGTCTCCACAGTCTGCAGGTTTCTTCAGTCGCTCTCCTTTAATCAAAAACTCGTAGATTTCACAGTTTTCTACACCGGGGTACGGAGTCTGACCTCGGGTCATGACCTCCCACATGGTGACGCCAAACGCCCACTGACACACACACACACACACACACACATATGTTCACTGACACAAATGATTGATGTGTTTTTCTCTCTCTGTAAATATGTGTGTGTGTGTGTGTGTGTTACCACGTCGGTGTGTGTTGTGTAGACGTTGTCAGCCAGACTCTCCAGAGCGATCCACTTCACGGGAAGTTTGGAGGCGGAGCCTTGTCTGTAATAATCTCCACTGTAGATTTTCTTAGAGAGACCAAAGTCTGCAACACACACACACATGTTCTCATCCAGCCTGTCTCACACACACACACACACACACACACACACACAGATAAAGAAGTTCAGGTAACACTCAGTTTAAAGTCTTTGAGCTAAACTCAAGCTGATTGCTGGACTCACATGCAGTTGCGAGCAGCTAAGTCTCTGTGGATGATGTTTCTGTTACTCAGATATTCCATCCCACAAGAAACATCTAACATGAACTGAACCAGGGTCTGGAGAGGGAGGTCCTGATGACCAGGAGGAGACCGGGAGGAGACCAGGAGAGAGGAAGAGGAGGAGAACAGGCTTATTTTCAGGTCCTCACAGCTACATGAAGAGCACTGTGTGTGTGTGTGTGTGTGTTCAGGTGAGCTCTTACAAATGGCTCCTCCCCCAGTCGTGACATCAGCAGAAAGGTATGCAGGTCGCCATGTTTCATAAACGGAAGAATGACCATTGGGATTGGCAGACGCTGACCAGGACGCTGGTGAAGACTCACTCCTATTGGACAGGACGGACTGTCAGTCAACGTGCGTGTGCGTGCGTGTGTGTGTGTGTGTGTGTGTACCAGCTGGATAACGTTGGTGGTGCCTCATGTACGCCGCCTCCTTTAGACACTGCTCAATGTCAGCTGATGAGGTGATATGGGAGGGACACACACACACACACACACACACACACACAAAAGACATGTCATCTCCACCTGGACACACACACACACACACAGGTTGAGGGTTCACTCACATCTCAGGACTTTGACGGCCACTCTCTGGACCCTGGTGTCGTCAGTTTTCAGGACGGCCTCACGCACTGAACCAAACTCACCTGCGCGCACACACACACACACACAGAGGTTGTCCACCACATAATCTGGATTGATCATGGACTTTAATCTGAGCCTAATCTGGATGTGATGTGCTGGTGACCTTTCCCCAGCATGTGTCCCAGTGTGATCCGTCTCTCTGGGATCAGGACGTCCTGCAGTTTGTTCTTCAGCTCAGTGTTGATGCTGAGACTGTCCACTGGAGACACACACACACACACACACACACACACACAGGCTCTGTGACGTGATTGGCTGACAGCAGCAGACAGATAGGGGGCAGTGTTGACTTACATGTGGACTCCTGCAGCTCTGCACACGTTCTACTGAAGGAACGTGCTGCGGTGAAGGACACGGACGAGTCTGGACTCTGAGACTGGAAGACCCAGCTGAGGACAGACAGATGCTCAGAGACAGCAGCAGGACATGAGGACAACATGTCACACACACACACACTCGTACCTAAACCACGCCTCTTTCCCGTGGCGGCGAGCTACGCCCCTGAGCAGCAGAGTGATGACCGTTGCCACCAGCAGACCGAGCAGCACCCCGACCCACATGTGGCTCCGCTGGACCTGGACCTGGACTGAGGGACCACAACCGGACCATCAGTGACATCATCAACACTCTGGTACGCAGACTTCCGTGTGACACGCCCACTGAGGTCATGTGATTAGCGAGAGATAGTTATGACATGACGACATCACGTCGGTACCTGAGGCGGGCAGAACCAGAACTGGACGGCTCCAGGGTCCACAGCCCACTGAGGTGCAGCCCGACACCTGGAAGGAGGCGTTAAAGAAGCGTCCTGATCCAGACAGCTGGGCCCGGTTCTGCTTAAAGAGCAGAGGCTCCTGAAACACAATCAACCGTCAGAACCAGGTCCAGGAGGTCCTAGTCCTGGACTTTCTGCACCTCCTGCTCATTATACCTGAGCTTTTCCTCCCAGAATCCACTGCAGCTTGTAGGCGAGAAGCTTCCCCTGAAGCTCCTCCTCCTGAAGCTCCTCCCAGTTCAGGTGCAGGTGCTGCTCTGACTGGTCAAAGGTCAGGTTCCTGGGGGCAGCTAAGGGAACTGGTCAAACACCAAACACAGGAAGGAGGAGGAGTCAGGTGTGTGTGTGATGTATGACATGATGACAACTGCTGACGACACCAGGGTCCAGACAGTGGCCTGTGTGTGTGTGTGTGTGTGTGTGTGTGTG